>NW_026058494.1:0-30419 GCF_023721935.1 Panthera uncia
AGTGTGGTGTATTTGTGACAATTAATGAACCAATATTGATACATTATTAGTATTAAAAAAATTTTTTTACATTTATTTATTTGTGAGATACAGAGAGAGAGAGAGAGAGAGAGAGCGAGCATAAGTGGGGGAGGGGCAGAGAGAGAAGGAGACAGAATCCGAAGCAGGCTTCAGGCTCTAAGCTGCCAGCACAGAGCTCAGTGGGGGGCTTGAACTCACAAACCACAAGATCATGACCTGAGCTGAAGTCAGATGCTTAACTGACTGAGCCACCCAGGCGCCCTGATACATTATTATTAACTAAAGTCCAGACTTTATTCAGATTTCCCTAAAGTCTTTTTTCTGGTCTATGATCTCAGCCAGGATCTCGTGTTACATTTGGCAGTCATGTCTCCTTAGCCTCCTCTTGGTTGCGACAGTTTTCTGAGTGTCCTTGTTTTTGATGAGTTTGGCAGCTGAGGAATATTGGTCAGGTATTTTGTAGACTATTCCATCAGCTTGTCTGATGTTTCTTTTATGATGAGACTAGCATTAGGGGTTTGAGGAGGAAGACCTCAGAAGAAAGTGCCGTTTCAGCACATCACCCGGAGGGTCCATACTTTTGGCATGACTCACCACTGTCAATGTTGACCTTGAACCTTAGACTGAAGCAGTGCTGGTTAGGGTTCCCCACTGTCAAATTACTTCAAAGCACAGTTTTTAATGTATGATTCCCTTTGACCTGATCTAATCACCTTTGGGACTTTGCATAGCCACTTACTATCTCTAGCCTCTGGCTGCAAAAAGAAGATATGAAACAAGTCTGAGGTCCGAGTTCCAAGATCTGGATTGCACCCCATTACTGCACTCTGACCTACACAGTCAAGGTGGTAGCCTTCGGTCCGCCCAGGGTGGCATTCCAATCCTTCTTGGAAAGGCCACCTTCACATAGCTAGGAGCACATAGCTAGGCTGGATGTGGCTCCTACTTTTCTGAGCTTGAAGAAGCATTCTGGAAGCTCCACTAGTAAGCAAGCAAGTAGAAGTTGAATGAATGAACGAGACAATAAAGTTATTGAGAATGCTAATGCACGTTACTAATACAAATGCATACTACTAAAATCATAGTTCTGTGCTAGGCGTGATAGGGGACAAAGAGGTATAAAATGAAAACAAAATTGTGTGTGGGAGACAACATGTAAGCTGAAGAAGGGTGAAATAGCTCATTCCGCCAGCCCTCGAACACCGTCTCCTCTATGAATCCTCTTGTGACTGTCTGATCTGGGCATGTGAAGTTCATCCTCTGAACCCTTATACCGTATTAAGAAATGGCATTAGCACCATGAAGATTGCTAGTATAGCTCTTAGTTTATATGACATGCCCTGGTCGATAGGGATTCTGCTGTTTACGTTACGTCAGGGATTTATCATCAAGATTCATGGACTATGTGCTGAATTGGTCTAAGCCTGAGACCACAAGAAATGAAAGTCTGGGAGGCAACACATGTGCTGGGCTCTGAGACTGGAAAGATATCAGGTGGCTTTTTAGCATGGCTGGAGGACAAGCAGAGGCCTTTTGGCTTCCTTATATGAGGCAAGTCTCTCCAACCCAGTACCACCCAGGGCCAGACCCTTACCACTCAATCATTTGAGGCTGGCCCCTCACGCCAAACCTTCCATCGCCCTACCCTTAAATCTTAGCTCACACCATCTCTCCACCCGTCATGTTCTTCTCCTCCTTTCCTGATCACTCCAGTCCATGGTGACTACCCCTCTTTGACTGTGCACACTAAGCACTTCTGCTTTGAAAGCCTTGATTAGCATATCACACACTGCCCTGCACCATGGGTTAGATTGTGAACTGGCTTGATGTCTTCTCCTGGCAAGCCGACTCTGGGTCTCCTCGGGTCCTCAGCCCAGCCCAGGCAGAGAGCAGCGGCCTGGTCAACAGTGGCTGAAGGTTTTACTGGTTTCACAGTCTTCAGGGGTTGAAACTTCTCCTTCCCATCTGGCAGTTTATCGTATTTCCAATGCCCAGTTGATTCTTCCTTTTTGGTTTCTTGCACCCTCTGCCCTTCCATTGGTAGGAAGACGGTGCAGAGGGAAATGTGACTCCCATTTTCCCAATTATTGCTCCCAAGGAGCCTGGGAACTTGTCCACCAGTGCTTCAATGACACCTACAGAATCCATTTCCTAGCAACTCTGGAACGTGGGTGGCATCCTCAGCCTTTCATAAATGAAGGAACGTTCTCTTCTGTGGCATCAGAAGTAATACTGGATGTGAATATGTGTGCGTGTATGACTATTTGTGACAGAGTGTGTGTGAGGGTGTGTGTGCATGTGACGTGGGAGTAGGAAATGGGCATGTGTGTGCATGTATACAAGCATGTGCTGTGTGACTGTGGATGTGTGAGGGGATTGATGCGTGTGTGTTCGTGTGGGTGAGTGTGTGCAGGCAAATAGGGGTATGTGTTCATGCATGTGTATGGGTATGGTGTGCTGTGTGTTTATTGTGTATGTGAGTGAGAGTGAGAGCATGTATATGTTGTATGTGTGTGTGTAAATATGAGGGTATGGATGGGCTGTATGTGTGCTTCTATGGGGTTGTGAGCATGTATGGTACAGGGATATGGGTTGTATGTGTACGTGCAGCTGTGTATGTAAGGGAGGAAAAGTCCTCTAGACAAATCCTATTGGACTCAAGGCTTGGCTTACCCCCATGGGGCAAAGACTGTGTGGCTCTGACCCTCCTTGACCGAAGTCTGGGCCCTTGGCCAGGGCCTTTACCCCCCTTCCCCTCCCAGCCTAAACCTCTCCCATGAATCGCTGTGCTTGAGGGGTCACTGGGGTGTCTTTACAAGAGGTCAGGTCACTCGAGCCCTCATGCAGACTGTCTCAGCTGTGTGGCTCAGTCCCTTCCTTCCCAGCCTGGTCCTGCCCTCTTCTAGCAGGGGCAGGACAACCTCATAGGATGCCAGGAAGTGGCTTCCCCATCCAGCCAGACCACATTCCAAACTTTTGGAGTCCCCAGGCCTCCCAGTGAGGGAGATGAATTTGGCATCAGACCCCAGATGAGGAGAAACTGCTGACACAGGCCCGAGGTTGTGCAGGCCCTGCTGGGGTGATGGATGATGAGTTTCCAAGTGAAATCTAATAGAAAGTGCATGCATAATACATCTTCATGGGAGCACACTCCAATTTGCATCCTATTAGCCGCTGAAGTCTCAGAGGCCCAGCAGTGCGGCCCCAGCCTTCCTTGGGAAGGACCCCGGAGCAGAGGGTGCCCGTGCCAGCAGAGGTGGGACCTCACTGAGGCACAGCGACCACTACAGGACCCGACCTCGCGGAAGGGCCGTGCTCTCGGGCGCGTCTCAGGTGCTGTTCCCCCTCCTGACTTGGGGCAGCCCTTCCGTGTCTTTCTGCACCTCCACATGTTCTTTACAAACGAGATCAAAAGAGAGCCCGTCTTCCTGGTGCTGCTGTTAATTGACGTTCACTGCTCTGCTGCAGGTCGAGTATGGAGGAAGTAAGCAGTGCCCCAGTTTCCGAAGAGGTAAAAGGAGGCTTGAAGAAGGGCAGGGTCCCTCCTTAGGGGTGGCGAGAGTCTTGATGACGTCACAGAGCACTGTAAGCTGAGGACCCATGAACAGGCTCAATTCCTACTCTGCCATTCACTCTTCCACCCACCTCTGTCCCTGATGCGCTCAACCCCACCCAGCCTCAGTTTCCTTGCCTGTGGAAAAGATATTGTTACCTGCCGTGTAGGATTTTTGCGAGTGTGGGAAAGCGCACTCGCAACTTTACAGTGATGCGGTACTGGGGGTGCTCTTCGGACCCCGAATGCTGTGGGGGTGGGTGATGGGGGTACGCGTGAACCTGTGTGCTGGGGTGGCTGGGGGAGGGAAAGATGGAATATAGATCCTGGTTCTGGGGCTCAGAAATCTGTCTTCTGATTCCTCCACCTTGGATCAGCTCTCAAACTTGCTCTGAAGGCTGAGGGGCAGGTTAGACGCAAGGCTGTGGTTTCTAAAAGGTGGGGGAGGGGCGCCTGGGTGGCTCAGTTGGTTAAGCGTCTGACTCAGGATCTCAGCTCAGGCCTTGATTTCAGGGTCCAGGGATGTGAGTTGGAGCCCCATGTTGGACTCTGCACTGGGTGTGGGGCCTACTTAAAAAATAAATAAAATAATTACTTAAAAATAAAAATTTTCAGGGGCTCCTGGGTGGCTCAGTCAGTTAAGTGTCTGACTTCAGCTCAGGTCACAATCTCCTGGTTTGTAAATTGGAGCCCCGCTTCAGGGCTCTGTGCTAACAGCTCAGAGCCTGGAGCCTGCTTCGCATTCTGTGTCTCCTCTCTCTGCCCCTCCCCTGCTCATGCTCTGTCTCTCTGTCTCTTAATAATAAATGAACGTTAAAAAAAATTTTTTTTGAAAGGTGGAGCTTAATCTGAGAATGTAGTTTGGTTTTCCTTTTGGGTCAGAGGAGGGGGAGGTCAGTGCCAGTTTAACTTGGAGCTCTTGAGGTTTTAAGAGCAGAAAAGAATTCTGGAAAAACTGGGAGAGGAGCCAGTCTTGGAGGTGGGTGGAGTGAAATCTGGCCCAGTAGAGGAAGGCCCAAGTTCTGTGGCCATATAATGGAGTAAGTAATTCTTTCTTACAGTTAACTGGGGACTCCCCCAGACAGCTTAAAATGTATCAGAGGCTTAGGATACAGGCCACAGCCCACTGCCCTCCTAAGAGGTCTCCTCTTGTTCTTAACTGCCACAGGGATATGCAGTGAGCAGGGGTCTCTGTGCCATAGGACAGAGTCTTTCTGTGGGCACTGCCCACCAAAGTTCCTGTTTCGTCTTCTGCTTGGCTGGACACTGGCCTCTCCTCTTCTCTGCAGCTCACTGTACCCTGCGCCCTGACCTGAGGCCTCAGAGGTTCTGCTGTCCCTCCCCGTGGCCAGGTTGATTGACACTCTATAGGCCCCAACTCCTAAATTACTCCCTGTAGTTCATGGAGAGGCACAGGGCTATCGTTAAGTGAGTCAGAACCTAGGGCAAGGTCACCTGGAAGGATGTGATGTGCCACTGGTGATGTGGTGGGAGGGAGGGCCTATTCTGTTGGCTCTCAGAGCCATATAGATCTCTCTCTCAGACACCAAGTGAGGTGGAGATTTGGCAAATGTCTAGCAACTTAGGGTCCCAAACACTTGTTTTCCCCTGTCGATTACTGGTATAACTCAAGGGGAAAGCATGTAAAGTGTTGGAGAATGTCATTTGGATGATATACCCTGACCTGGTATAAGCACATGTACATGAAGGGATGAATGTCACAGTGTAACTACGGGGATGCATCAGGTCACAAGGACAGACCTGGAAGGCCCTGGAAGGCCCACCTGGGCTTTAGTTTTGTTCTCCTATAAAATGCTACCGCACCGAGTCCCGTAGCTTTCCTGGGAGAGTAAAAAGGGAGAAACGAAATAAAAATAGACATATGCAAACAAAAGTACAAATGTGATAAAAGGTCCAGTAGTGTTTTAAAAGTACTATATATACTGTAGGGGCACCTGGGTGGCTCAGTTGGTTAAGCGTCCAACTCTTGATTTCAGTTCAGGTCACGATCTCACAGTTCGTGGGTTCGAGCCCCATGTCGGGGCTCCGCACTGGCTGTGCAGAGCCTGCTTGGGATTCTCTGTCTCCCCCTCTCTCTGCCCCTCCCCTGCTCTCTCTCAGTACAAATAAACTTTCAAAAAATAAATTAAAAAAACAAAAGTACTAGGTATACTATAAAATGTTCAAGTATAACATTATTGTGTTTATATAACTTATTATAGCAGTCTCTGCTGTATTAGCCAAGAATGTGAAAATAATCTGTTGTTGGGACAGGAGTGTCATACTGATATGGCAATTGTCTCCATGTACTGCCTTTTGAACTGATGCCAAAGTGTGTTAGGCCCTGATACCTGAACGATGGATGGGCAGTGAGTGTCTGGGTACCTCTCCGGTTTCCAGAGGGAACAGCAGATTTTACCACATGAGTCTCTCATGTTCCATAGCTACTCTAGAGCCATTCTGCCAGCAGCACATTGTTTTATTTTTCTAAATCAGTTTTGTGATGTTTTTACCAAGACTTTTGTGCTTCGGTCAATAACTTCCACAGTGATTATTCATTTTCTCCAAACAGACAGACTGTTTGCTCAGTTGAACAGGATTTGTTGATGGGCTGTTATAGCTCAATCCCAGTACATTTTGTGGTGGTTATTTTCCAAAGCATTCTTCAGTGTGTGCTATCGTATTGCACCATCCACGTATCAGCCCGCATTTGAGGGCTGACCGCTGTTGTGTAATCATTATATACCTGTTGCATGATCTGTGGCAGACAGGGTGCATGCCCTCCAATTATACCTCCATCCTTTCCTCGGTTGGTTGTTACTGAGCAAGTTTTCACTTCTTATGTGCCTGTCGTAATGTTTACTGGCGAGTGCACGATCCTGGATCAACTAAACAAATTTTCAATCCAGACCAAACACCTCACTTTATTTCAGTCACTAGTCAGACATTGCTTTATCCACGTGATTTTTGCCTAAGCTGCTTCAATAGGTACCTGAAGGTTTTTTAGTTGTGCTGTTTCTATTTGCCAGAGTCTCTTCCCCCCATCTTTTTTTTTTAATATTTATCTATTTATTTTTGAGAGAGAGAGAGAGAGATATTATGTGCGTGAGAGGAGGAGGGGCTCTCTCAGAGAGAGAGGGGGAGGGAGAATCCCAAGCAAGCTCCAGTCAGTGCAGAGCCTGACACGGGGCTCGAACTCATGAACCTGTGAGGTCATGACTTGAGTCATGAGTCGGAGGCTTAACCAACTGAGCCACCCAGTCGCCCCTCCCCCATCTTTTGATTGTGATAAGATACACCTAACATAACATTTACCATCTTAACAGTTTTTAAGTGGACAAGTCAGCATTATTAAATACATTCGCAATGTGGTGTTACCGTCACCACCATCCGTCTCCAGAACTCTTTTCATCTAGTAAGACTGAAACTCCAAACCCATGAAACAATGACTTTCCATTTAACTGTTCCCAGCCCCTGGCAACCACCATTCTACTTTGTCTCTGTGATTTTGACTACTCTGGGTACCTCATGTCAGTGGAATCATACAGTATTTGTCTTTTTGTGGCTGGCTTATTTCACTGAGCATGATGACCTCAACGTTCATCCATGTCATAGCCTATGTCAGAACTTCCTCTTTAAAACATCATTTTTCTAACACATTTGGCCTTTCAGTTTTCAGGTTTTAATGCAAAACTGCCAAAATGTTCACAGACTCACTAGGTTGCTATGATACTCACTGAAGACTTGCCTCATTTTTTTGCGCCGGGAGCAGTATCTATTGTCAGTGTGAATTACTTCCTTTCCACCTGAGAAACAGGGAGGCTTTCAATAGGAGCATTTCCACAGATAGTTACTCATTAACACTGGGATGTTCTATACAATGTCTGCGTCAGACAGTTTTATAATCCCATGAATATGTTCAAACAGACACAAATGGCAGTCGTTGTCTACATCTCATTGCTTGTGTTGAGGGAAGTTCTTAATTTTGTTTTTTCCGTGGGAACTAGAAGCTTTCATTAGCTTTACTTTCTTATTCATCTAGATGGTATCTACTGCCTGTGAGGCAGTGTGCCAGATACTAGGGGTAAAAGGGAAGTAAAGGCCAGCTACTCTCTGCACAACTGCTGGGACAGACAGATAAGACAACAAGTCGGTTCTGGGCCTATCTGTTGTAAGCACTCCCTCCTACACAACTTTGGAGACCTAATTACCCTCAGAGAGGACCCCGAGAAGTTGCAAGTTCTTTTTGTGCAAGGGCTAAATCTTCACCTTTCCCCCCAGTAAAACATCCTGGTCTATTATGATTGGTGTTTAAATTTTTTTTTAATGTTTATTTCTTTTTGAAGCAGAGGGAGACAGAGCACGAGAGGGGAAGGAGCAGAGAGAGGGGAAGGAGCAGAGAGAGGGAGACACAGAATCTGAAGCAGACTTCAGGCTCTGAGCTTCAGGCTCAGTCAGCACAGAGCTGGACACGGGGCTTGAACTCACAAACTGTGAGATCATGACCTGAGCCAAAGTTGGAGGCTCAACCGACTGAGCCACTTACGCGCCCCATGATTGGTGTTTTAAAATTTCTCCTTATACTGGGGCAACTGGGTGGCTCAGTCGGTTAGGCGTCCAACTTTGGCTCGGGTCATGATCTCACAGTTAGTGAGTTCAAGCCCCGCATCGGACTCTGTGCTGAGGGCTCAGAGCCTGGAGCCCGCTTCTGATTCTGTGTCTCCCTCTCTCTCTCTGCCCCTCCCCGGCTTGTTCTCTGTCTCTCAAAAATAAACGATAAATTTTTAAAAACATTTTTAATTAAAACAAAAAATTTCTCCTTGTACTGAATTTTAAGTCATGTACATTAGTGATTCTCTTTGGGGTGCAATGTGTGTGTGTGTATCGGGGGGGGTCATCTGATTGGGATGGTGCTGTGTAATTTGAAAAAGCTTTTCTATATTCTATAATTTCATATTTATGAAATTTTTTTTTTAAAATGAAGTACTTTCAGAGTACAAATCAGAGAAAGCACCACATCTTCTGGGGTGGGGGCAGAGAGCTGTAGATTCAGTGTCAGTTATTCTCAGGGGGCAGGAGGAGTCTTTATCATGAAGCTGTTCTTTCACAATTTGGTCCCACTTACATCTTCTTGGCATAGTACTCCTGCACCTTGGAGCCAGGGACCTGGCTGACCTTCGAGGTATACCTGCTGCATTTGGAAACAAACCATCTTCTGGTAGATGGGGGGAGTGCTGTGTAGGTCTGCCCTTCCTTGTCTGACTTCGCAAAGTAGTCTTTCCCAGCACCCTCTCTTTAAAGATGGGAGTGAAGCCACATGGAGGACCGATGCCTGTTGCCTTGGCTTTTGAAGGCAGAGGCAGTTTGATTTAGGGGCTACAAAATAGCCAGGAAAACACACACACACACACACACACACACAACTTGAATACAGAAAGGATTCCTTTGGAGAGGAGGGGCAGGAGGGGAACTGCAACCTTATCCCCTGGGACTCTGGCTCAGGAGCCAAGCCTTGAGGTTCAGTGAACCCGTTAGTAACATGAACTTGGTTGCCGTATTTCTCAGTCCAAGCTCATGCATTATTTACCTGGAGTAAGTAAACCTGCTTCTCCCACTGTTGCTGGGGAAACCACTTTGATTTAGCGAGTTCTCTCTTACTCTCCAACTAAAATACTGCAGAGTGGGAGGGGGGGAGAGGGGCGATGTCAGGTCTCAGAGGCTCAGGGTGTGGATAAATGAAGGGGTGTCCCTGCTTCCCTCCTGGGAGACCCCAGTGGTGAGTGCAGAATTGGGGGAGCCCCGAGCTGTGAGTGCCCCTCTCTCTTTTGCATGCCCTCCAGGAAGAGGAAGAATAAGCAAGTCTCAAGGAGCAAGGTGTGCATCTTCTGAGGCCCTGGTGAAGGCCACTTGCTGGTCTCCTGCTGACGCTGACGGGTTTCAGAGAGATACACATCAGTTTGTGTGGGGCACAGACACCGGGAGGGGATCAAGTTTCCCCAGAGGCTGTTTCCCAGGTGAATCAGCCTTGGGAAGCCAACTCCATAAACACAGGTAAAGTGGTCCTCTCCACTTCCAAACTCCTTTAGTTCATATTCCATGAGTGCCCTCATGGACCAGACTGCTGTGGTTGCTGAGGAAAATGCCTGGGCTGAAGGTTCTGGGAAACTGGGTTCAAATCTTAGAATTGCAGCAAGTTATATAATTTTTCCGACTCTCAATCCCCCATAGGTGGAAGGTAGATACTAGCGTCTGCCATGGAAGGGATCTGTGCATATTGTCCAGTCAGTGACTAGGAACACTGTCCATAACCAGGCCCTGTTACATGAGGGGGCACCAACCTAGACGGCCTCAGGTTTCCCTTTCTGGCCAGCAAGATGCAGATACCACGCCTGGCTCCCTTCCTCCTCTTTACTGCTTATTGATTTTTCCTTTCCTCCCTTTGTTCTATTTGTGGCTTCTCTGGTCTTTTACAATTGCATTATTTTTTCAGAAGCACACCGGATGAGGAGGTCTGTTCGTGCACATCCGTGGCTTGAGCCCTCCTCCACGCCCGCTGGCCTGTGCTGCTCTCCTGCTTCGTGACCTTGTTCATTTTCATCGCAAAAATGGCACCTTGTGGAGCCTTCCCGGTTCCTTCTAGGCTCTCTCTCTCTCTCTCTCTGCTTTTACTGGGAGGAAGCTGTTACTTGTCAGGTGAGTGTGGGGGTGCCTGCTTGGATAATGCAGACCCAAGGTATGTCAAGAATATATTTCTCTATGTGTTTACAAATATTTAGACAACAGCCATAAACTGGTGAACTTGGATTTTTTTTTTTTTGGTAAACTACAATGAGACTATATGTTAAAAAAAGACCCCAATTCCTAGGTATCACTAGCTTGACTATTTTCAGTAACATCTTTCTCGATTTTCTTTTGTCCTCCTGGGCCTATTTTGTCATTTTCAAGCTTATGTTTAAGTCTGTATTTAGCTACTACTGAGATTAGAATATAGGTGTTAATTACCTCCTTAACATTTCTGCTCTTACATTAGGTGCTAAATATCCCCAAGTGACTTGGTTTCTCTCCGCTTAAGTCAGTTCACCTGCTCCAGGACTCTGTGCTTTCTATTTTCTTTTTCTGAAATGGCCTCGTGGACAGGAAATCTATGTGTGTCACTGTGCCTGCCCCCAGTTCTTCTGACTTCATCCATCCAGAACTGTTCCCGTGGGGTTCCAAACTGGCTTCTTACAGAGATTTCTAATTCTTCCAAACAAAATGATAAATCAACAAAGAAAACACGGGCCACCTCACAGCCTCTTCCGGCTACAGGTGCTCTCCTGAGAGGAGGAAGGAAGAATTCCTTCTCGGGGAAATGGTGAGGCAAAAGAAGGGAAGAGGGAAGAATGTTCTGGGCCAGTGGCCCTTAAACTTTAGTGTGTACCAGCATGCAGATTGCTGGGCTCGCCCCCAGAGTTTCTGATTCAGGAGGGCCTGGATGGGGCTGGAGAACATTTCCAACAAGCTCCCAGAAGATGTTGATGCTTCCAGTCCAGGAGCCACTGTTAGAAGCAGAAGGGGCAAACAGCAAAAGCCTTGAGGCAGGAAAGAGGTTGGTGGCTTCAAGGACTAGAAAGGAATCCAGCATGGCTGGAGGAGAAAGGACAAGGGACTGGAGAGATTAGCAGGGGCTGTCTTGTGCAGCAAGGACACACACACACACACACACACACACACACTCATACACAACAAAATCTTTGAAGTGAGGTGTGTGGGGAGAGTTAACAACTCCCTCAGCACACTGTGAGCTCTGTGTCTTTGATCGCTAGAACCCCAGCACTTCCCAGAGCACCAAGAACAGAGTAGATACTGGCTAACCTTTATTATGTGCTAGACACTGTACTAAGCTCTTTATATAAGTACTAGATATCTCAATCAACCCTCCTGGTGACCACGCGAAGTCTTAGTTATAATGAACTATTATATTCCCATTTTACAGATGAGGAAGACTGAGGCATCAGAAAAGTTATGTAACTTGCCCAGGGTTATAGCATAGACATAACTAGGCAATTGCAGACTAGTACATGAATCTCGCAAGCATAATGCAGGAACTGAGCCCTTAGTCTCCACCCCACACTGCTTCTCCTACTTCATGTTGCCATGCTTATAATGAATGAACAACCCTGAGACACAGCTAGATCAGACATAAGAATGATTGCCATTTTATTTTTATTTTTATTTTTTTTTTAACGTTTTATTTATTTTTGAGACAGAGAGAGACAGAGCATGAACGGGGGAGGGGCAGAGAGAGAGGGAGACACAGAATCCGAAGCAGCCTCCAGGCTCTGAGCCATCAGCCCAGAGCCCCACGCGGGGCTCGAACTCACGGACCGTGAGATCATGACCTGAGCTGAAGTCCGACGCCCAACCGACTGAGCCACCCAGGCGCCTCATGATTGCCATTTTAAAGATAGGGAAACTGAGGCTCGGACAGGATATTGGTCCAGTTGGAAGAAGAGTATCGACCTAGATCTCCAGATCCAGATAGCAAGACTAGCTGCCACCAGACTAGCTGCAATAAACCTCAAACACTAATTGAGAGTCTTCCGTGTGCCTAGTGCCGAACAAATGGACAAAGAAGTTTACCAAGAAAGAAAAGGCCCCGCCTGGCAGGTGTGAGGGCAAGACTGGTACCCCGCAAAGATGGGGCTGATAGCTTTGTTCTCACGATGGGCGGCTTGTCAGCGGCTTCTCTCCCTCCTTCCCTGGGCTGAGCCTGGGGGGCCAGCTGGGCTCCTGGGCCTGGAGGTGCCAACAGGACCAGCCATTCAAAAAGCTACAGTTGGGTTTTGCAGCCTTGGAGAAAGATACAGTCCTCTCTGGGGAGGAAAGTTGATACTGTAAACACTTTGGGCTTTATCTCTGATCTGGTGGGTCATAGAGCCGCTTTTCTCCTCAGGTAGAGTTACCAGGAGAGGGCTGACCCAGGGCTCTGGAAAGCTGTGCCCTGCTGAACAGATGGTGCCGATGGGGGCGGGGGAGGCACTGCACTGGACACACGTGGAGGCGGGGTCTGAGAAGGGAGCCCAACAATTATCCCCAAATCTGGAACCCAGACACCAAATTCCAGGCCCCAGGGAAATTCCCAGGTTTAAAATAAATTCCTGGGGGTTGTAGCTTTTGGTTTTTGGCTTTAAAAACTGTTCCTTTCTAGATAATGGAAAATAACAACATGCATAATTTAAAAAGCTCCAAACATCCTGAAATGAAGCGTATGTAAAGGCTAGTGCCGGGCCCTGAAGAGCTCTAAGTGTGAGATGATTGATGGAGGGCCCAGCTCTGAAGCACTTTTCTTTCTTCCAATTAACTGCTTTTGATTTGGGGGTCCTTTCCCTGGCAGTGGATCATGTTCCAGTCAAGAAGGTGGTTATTTTCAAGCTAACTTTTAATATTGAAAGTGGCTTCTCATTCTGTTTACTCTGCTTATAACACTTTTGCTGCTTTTTTCCTCTCTTTTGGCTCTGCAAACTCCTATTCATCCTTCAAGACCCTAGTCAAACGTTACCTTTCCAACTGGAGATCCAACTTGCCTTCCAACCTCAGAAAATCATTAAAATCATCAAATTACCCTTCTGTTGCCCTGCACCCAAGAGTGCCTCATTCACAACTCCATATAACACATGAGAGATTACAATAAAGGATATTTTTCTGGCCAGAGGGACCACAGAACTTAAAGAGATTATTTCTTATATATCATTGTATCCCCAACACCGAGCACAATGCCTGGTACTTAACCAATGGCCTCAAATTAATATTGTTGAACGAGTGCTCGTATTCCTTTTGTATCAGAAGAGGAGTAAGGGAAAAGAAATATGTGTAAGCACCTTTTATAGACCAAGTACTATATAGGTATCATTTATATGTTATTTAATTTCATCTTTATGAGAAGTGTTTTTATTCGTTTAAATCTTAACACAGTGACCAATGGAAAGCAGTTGACTGTGGGAGATGCAAAAAAGGACAATGTCTGTCCTCCAGGAGATTTAAATCTTATTGAGGATGGTTACCTACATACTGCTCATACACACACACACACACACACACACACACACACACACACAACTAACATTGTAAACCACGTTAGCTTGTAAGTACAGAATATAGCCCTAAATTTAATAGAAATGAAAAAATAAGATGTTGCTGTGGGTGTGGTGTTTTTCAGAGAACCAGAGACATCAGTCTGTCCCAGTGGCCTGTGTTCTCATATGCCAAGAGACCAGGAACAGATTAGATAACCTCCAGCCCTTTGCTGACTGGAGAACTGGAGAATCGTTTACAACGACACCTTCCATTTATGACTTTTCAAACAGTGCCGTAACATCCACGATCATATTTTTATCTCCAAAGTCACAGAGCTGATAATGGAGTAGGATCTGAACTGCCTTCTGTCTCTGTCACTTATTAGCAGGGCTGCTGCTGGCCCATATGGTATCTCTGTGCACACTGGAGGGAGGTGCCCCTTCCTCAAGTAAAACTGGCGACATTTAGTATATTACTGCACTGCTTGAGCAAGTGGAGAAGGCAGCCTTATTCTGGCTGTGCCTGAACCTCAGCACACAGCAGTCCCAGGACACACATGTGCCCACACCCTCATACTCCCTGACTGCCCCAAAACCAGCCATACCTCTGCATCTACCTTCACCCTCCCTCAAGTAAAGGGGTTGTACCAGATTTAAGCTAGGGATGCTTAGGGAATCAGGTCACCAAGAGTGGAGAGCAAGCAAGCGATTGAACCTTAGGGCGCACCTGACGCATGGCTGGGACAGGCACAGCGATGCGTATGAGAGTGGGCCCAAAGTGTACATGCGTCCCCTTCTGAGTATGTGCATGTTCCAGTGTATGGCCATGGGGTTTAGGTAGGAGGGGGCTGTCTCCTGCAGCTTCAGGACCTGGGGGCTGGTATCTCCCACCTTTCCTTCCCTCCCTCGTGATGCCATGTGAATCCCTCCCTGCCGCCAGATCCTTGTGCAGTGCTCAATCTGAACAGTGGCATACAGTGCCCTCTGAACTTGAAGAAGTTCCCTAATTCTTTTTTATTTGGAAATTTACAAAAGTTACATACTCTTTTATAACAAACGAAACATATAAAAGAAAAACAAAGTGAACAATCACCTTCTCTATTCTTTTTTTTTTTTTTTTTGAGACAGAGAGAGACAGAGCATGAACGGGGGAGGGGCAGAGAGAGAGGGAGACACAGAATCGGAAACAGGCTCCAGGCTCCGAGCCATCAACCCAGAGCCTGAAGCGGGGCTCGAACTCATGGACCGTGAGATCGTGACCTGGCTGAAGTCGGACGCTTAACCGACTGCGCCACCCAGGCGCCCCTCACCTTCTCTATTCTTTGCTTCTCTTATTTCTACTACTGAGCAACCAGTGTTGTTTGTTTGCCTATTTCCAATCCTTTACGAATGCTCAGGGAAATATAGCAAACATATACGTATATACATATATGGGGTGCATGTCTTTTAAATTAGTGTTTTAACAAAATGGAATCAAATTATTGATGCACTTTTAAAATTTTTAAATATTTATTTATTTTTTTTCAACTTTTTTTTTTTTAAATTTATTTATTTTTGGGACAGAGAGAGACAGAGCATGAACGGGGGAGGGGCAGAGAGAGAGGGAGACACAGAATCAGAAACAGGCTCCAGGCTCCGAGCCATCAGCCCAGAGCCCGACGCGGGGCTGGAACTCACGGACCGCGAGATCGTGACCTGGCTGAAGTCAGTCGCTTAACCGACTGCACCACCCAGGCGCCCCAAATATTTATTTATTTTTGAGACAGAGAGAGATAGAGTGTGAGTGGGGAAGGGGCAGAGAGAGAGGGAGAGACAGAATCCAAAGCAGGCTCCAGGCTCTGAGCGGTCAGCACAGAGCCTGACGTGGGACTCAAACTCACAAACTGCGAGATCATGACCTGAGCCAAAGTCGGATGCTCAACTGAGCCACCCAGGCACCCCGATACATTTTTTTTTAAAGTTAAGAATATATCTTGGAAGCTTGAGTCTAGGTCAATACACAGGGATCCATTTAAAAAATATTTTTGAGGGGCACTTGGGTGGCTCAATCGGTTGAGCATCCAACTCTTGACTTTGGCTTAGGTCCTGGTCTCATAGTTCGTGGGATAGAGCCCCATGTTGGGCTCTGGGCTGACGGCATGGAGCCTGCTTGGGATTCTCTCTTTCCCTCTCTCTTTGCCCCTCTCCTCTCATGCTCTCTCTCAAAATAAACAAATATTTAAAAATATTTTTCATAATTGTATGATATTCATAGTGTAGTTGTACTGTAATTTATTTAATCACTTCTCAGTTTAGGAACATTGAAATCTTCTCTTTTTCCTGTTCCTTTTTTTTTTTTTTAAGCTACTTTAAAAAATGCTATAGTAAACATTTTTACATATTTCATTATGCACTTGTACTCTTCTTTCTATAACTTAAATTCATTAAAATGGGATTATTGGGGGGCACCTGGTTGGCTCAGTTGGTTGAGCATCCGACTTCAGCTCAAGTCATGATCTCACAGTCCGTGAGTTCGAGCCCCGCGTCGGGCTCTGAGCTGTCAGCACAGCTGTCCCTCTCTCTGCCCCTCCCCTGCTCATGTTCTGTCTGTCTGTCTCTCTCTCACAAAAATAAACATTAAAATTTTTTTTAAAAATGGGATTATTGGGTCAATGTGTATGTATATCTTTAATTTTAATAGATTTTTTCCAGGTCTATCTAATTTAATAGATTCTAACAGAACTTAGTAAAGAAAACTGTTTCAGGAATTCACATTTCTACCTGCCTTTTATATAAACGCTTATTCCCCCACACCCTCACCAGTACTGCAAAGTCTCCATCCCTTTGCTATGTTGCCCATCTAACGTGTTAAATAATTGTATCTCATCATTGTTTTGTGTTGCATTCTCTAAGTCTCTAAGTTGCAGTCAACAAGGCAAGTTGATTGTGTTTCCATAGGATAGTTGTCCACTTGCATTTCCTGTTTGACAAATTGTCTTTATATCCTTTCTCCTTGTTTTTTTCTAATCATTTGGTAGACAGTGTTTGTATATCAGGGCTAATAATTTTTATATGTGTTGTAACTATTTTCTTTCAATCTTTTATCTTTTAATTTTACTGAAGGTATCTCTTACCATATTTTAAATTTTAATAGAATCAAATCTGCCTTTTCTGTATGTCTTCTAGTACAGAGGCTGGCCAGGGCAGGTCTCCAAAGCCCTGAGGTTATACGAATAGCCAACATTTCTTCTTTTAAAAATAAATTTAAATTGCTAATCCACTTGGATTTTACTTTTTTTAAAAAACAATTTTTTTTATTTGTTTTATTTTTCAGAGGCAGAGACAGACAGAGTGTGTGGTGGGGAGGGGCAGAGAGAGAGGGAGACACAGAATCCGAAGCAGGCTCCAGGCTCTGAGCTGTCAGCACAGAGCTGGATGCGGGGCCTGAACTCGGGAACCGTGAGATCATGACCTGAGCCCAAGTCGGACACTCAACCGACTGAGCCACCCAGGCGCCCCTGGATTTTACTTTTAAACATAATATAAAGTAGGGAGAAACCTTTCAATCTCTGAGCCTTGACTTCCTCCATTGTAACATGGTCATAGTTAGAATCAAAGAAAATGTGTGCGAGACTTCCAGCACAAGCACTTCTCAGTCACAGGTCAGGATTAGGATCAGAGCTAGAACCCCCACCTGTGGCCTAGGGCTCCTTCCTCTGGCTGGTGGCTGAAGGGCTGGTACCCGGTCTCTCTAATCACGAACCGCGCTGAAGGCAGAGAGCCCCCTCTGGGGATGGTGTGTTGACTCAGGAGAGCAAGCCCTACTGGAGGGTCACTGAGCCTGATGGGGGCGCTGGACGGGGGAACTCACTAAGAGTCAGGACCTCCCCAGCTTCGGAGGAAGTCAGGTGACGGCCTCCTTGTCCAGGGAGGACTCCCTGAGTAAAACCAGTGGAAGATATGGAACTACAGTAAACGCGAGAGGTGACAGTGCAGGACTGCTGGAGCTCTGGGGAACCTACCAGAGGTTGGCTGCTGCCTGCAGCGGACTGTTCCAGTGAACCAATCGGAGAGCTTCGAGAGGGAAAGCAGGACAGAATGTTGGGGTCAGGAGCTTTGGAAGCTAGGGCCGCTGCCCTGGACTGGGGAGTGAACCCCTTAGCTGGCACTTGGAGGTCTCCTTCACTGGATTACACACACCTTAGGCTCCAGTCAGGTTGCTGGGTATGCAGGCGTCATCGTCCATGTTCAATTTCATCAATTATCTCAATAAAGTCCTTTGTAACTATTTCTTTCATGGTTTAGAATCTGATCCAGGATCACACCTTTTACTGCATTTCATTGACATCTCTTTAGTCTCTTTTACACTGGGCACTTCCTTAACTTTTCTTTGTTTGTATTTCATGACCTTCACCTTTTTTTTTAAAGGAGTTTAAATTAGACCTTGACATTTTAAAGTAGTACAGGTCAATCGTGGTGCAAAATTTCCTTCAAATTGGTTTTTCTGATGTTTTTCCCTGATTAGATTCAGGTTATGTATTTTGGGCAGAAAGACACAGAGGGGATGCTGTGGCCATCTCTGTGCATTATATCAGTAACACGTGAGGGTGGTTTCTTCCAGTACAGGTGATGTCACCCTTGATCACTGGGGATGGCGGTGGCTTCCAAGTTTCATCACTATAAAGTTGCTGTTTTTCCCTTTTGTAATCAATAAGTAATCTATGGGGAGATGTCTTGAGATTTGGAAATATCCTGTGTCTCATCAAACTTTCACCCATTGGTTTTAGCATTCATTGATGGTTTTCCAACTTCATTATTCCTTCTAATTGACATTTTACTATAAAGAAGAACTTTTCCTTTTCCTTCTTGTGGATGGATGGTTAGATGTATATTAATATGAATTCACTGAATCTAATTTTAGTTATGGGTTATTTTCCATTACTATCATCATTTAGTTTGTTGTTCAAATTGTCCCAGATTTGACCAATGGGTGTGGTATGGTTCTTCAGCCTACTATTATCTCACTTATTTATTTGCAGAGACACCCATAAACTTTTTCCAAGTTGTAAACTTGCAACTTTTCCTGAGCTAGAATCAAAAATTTAAAGCTGGAGATAACTTTAGATGTCATTTTGCTTTGTCCTGGCCCCTTTATTTTCCATATGAGAACTATGAACTCAGAGAACTTAGGGTATTTGTTCCAGGTCACATGGCTTGTTAGAAGCAGAGCTTGAACTGGAATGCAGGTACCTACTCCAGAGCTCTTCCCAGAACATTTCCAGCCTCTTTGTCATCAAGGACCTTCTGTCATCACAGCTCTTTAGGCACTGGAATTCCCCACAGCGTGTGCAGAGCATCAGGAACTGATGGCTCCAGGGTCACTGGCAAGAATTCTCAGGGATTTCTTGGGCATCTCCCCAAAATTTTAACCTTGGCAACAGGAGAAGAGGGTCCTTATAGTCTGCAGAATTTCTATCATTGTGTTGACCAATTTCTAAGGACCTTCTGGTTCCCAAGAGATGACAGTTATAAGTAACCAACACCTACCAGTTTCCTAGTTTACAACTTGCTGGTTGGTTTCTGTGTGACGCTGTGTTAGACATCTGTGGTCTGCTGGCCCAGTGTCCCTCCCTTCTTCCTTTGGTGCTATCCCCACAATTTTGGAGGGGAAGACTAGTCCCCTATTTCTAGCCCATGTGACCTGGGGCTGCCCAAACAGGTCATCACGGTAGTTATTAAGTAATGGGCTTGTGACCCCAACTGGGCCATCCCTGGCACTTTGGCTGAAACTATTGGGAAACAAGTGCTTTCTTTTCATTGGAATAGGTCGTTGCAAAGAACTAAGTAACATGGAATTTCTGGGACCATCTTTGCTGCCATGTCAAAAAAGGTCGCCTGAAAAATGAAGCTAGCACGGAAAACAGGAAAAGAGCTGAGACACACAGAGATAGAATGAGTGCTGATTGACATTGGTTGACTCCTGATCCCAGAGAGCCATCTACTCACAGATATTTTTAGTTGTGAGAGCCAAATCAGTCAGTGTTTTGCCTAAGCTGGTTTATGTTAGGTTTCAGTCACTTGTAATGAAAGTAAGTAATGTGAGTTTCCTTTTATGCTTAGACCTCCTCCCCCAGAGCTTCAGACCCTCCAGGGGATGAAGTGGACCCAAGCAGTGTCTCCTGGCCAGAGTGTCCAAGGGATCCCCAAAACACTACTCTCCTGAACTGATGAGGAGTCTGCCTGGCCACTGTAAGGCCATAGGGGTGTTGCTTTCCTGAGGCTGAGGCTTTCCTTCTGTTAGTCTTCTCCTTTTGCCTTGTTCCATAGTTTCCAGTGTGTGTGTGTGTGTGTGTGTGTGTGTGTGTGTGTGTGTGTGTGTGTTTGTGTGCGTGTGCACGCGCGCACGCATGCCCATGTGTGCACATACTTGATCCCTTTTCTCCTACCTTGCTGGATTATCATGAGGATCAAATGGGATGATGTAGGCACAGTGCCCAGCTCAGTGCCTGGCACTTACGGCAAAGCCTCTTTCCCTTTCCCATCCCTCCTCCAGACTCAGGATGTGATTTAAGAATCCGTGATGTATTCCAATTTTCAGTGCCCTGGATAAATAATGGGGAGTTGGAGCACAGTTGCCAGAAAGTTGCACTAGCTTTAATTAATTTTATCTGTTTAGAGTGAGATCTCTCAAAGTCATTGACTAAATCTATGTCACATATGTTTATGTAAATCAGTATTTTTCTTTTGAGCTGACAGCTGAAGTCTTTGTTTTGTTCCGTGACGCTGCAGCAGAGGCCAAATGTGCCATGTTTTCTCAAGTGATGGCTGCCAGCTCTCCAAATGTCATACTAGGTGAGGCATTTCACGAGGGGGGATGCTTCTGTGTGGAGTGTGGCCAGTAAGCGTCTACAAGCCTGTTTTTATTCTCTTTATTTTCATACATTTGCTTTTTCTTTATTCAAGTTATAAAATAATTCATACTTATAAGTCAAACAATAGAGTATATAAAAAAGTAATTTTTTAAATAATTTTTTAAATGTTTCTTTATTTTTGAGAGAGAGAGAGACAGGGCACAAATGGGAGACAGAGAGAGAGGAAGACATAGAATCTGAAGCAGGATCCAGGCTCTGAGCTGTCAGCACAGAGCCCGACACAGGGCTCGAATTCATGAACCATGAGATCATGACGTAGGGCGGAAGTTGGACACTTAACCGACTGAGCCCCCCAGTGCCCCAAAAAGTAATTTTCTTAATCCCCATTTTCTGAATGGTAAACAACGTAAGCAGTTCTTGTGTATCCTGCCATATATTCTCCATACACAGTTTTCTACATATACACATTTGCCCCACATTATATATATATATATGCCTACTTATAGGCTACCCCTTTTAATTTTTAAATGCAAAATAAGATCGTATTCTATAACTTGATTTTTTTTCCAGTTTATTTATTTTGAGGGGAGGGGAGGGGCAGAGGGAGAGATTAAGCAGGCCCCACACTCAGTGCAAAATCCAACGTGGGATGCGGGGCTCGAACTCATGGACCCGTGAGATCATGACATGAGCCAAAACCAAGAGTCCAGTGCACAACCGACTGAACCATCCAGGTGCCCCATAACTTGCTTTTTTTTTAACTTAATAATCACAGATCTCTTTTCAAGTCAGTGTATGTACATATAACTCATTGTTCTTCTTGTTTGCATTGTTTTCTATTGTATGGATGTACCACAATTTATTTATCCTTTTAATAGATTTTTCAGTTATTTGAAGCGTTTTTGCTATTACATATAATGCTCTGTGAATATATTTATTTATGTTCAAGGAACTATTTGGCCATTAACTTTCGGCCCATGTGCTACATGTGAGGGAGACTTACTATAACAACATTTACTCATCCTGTCCGTCTGTCCACCACACAAGACAATATCCTCACTCCCTTTCCCAAGGCATGTGTTTTGCAGAGCACTATTTGAAAAACACCATTCTGTGGATGCAGAACTTGGACTCAGATGTAAGACCAGCCTTCCTCCAGACGTGACTTGGAGAACTGATTTCTCTGTTTCTTTCCTTTTCCTTGCCCTGTTGTGCCCTCAGCATCCTGGCCACCTCCACAGTCAGTGATAAGATGCTATTGGAATTAAAGGGCTTTGAAGTCCAGATAAATGAGGTAATCAATCTCTGCTCTCTAGGGGTGCAGGGTGGGGTCTGTGTCTACTGAATGGCCTTAGTAGTGCTGTGTATATACTAAGTACCTAATTAATATGAAATAAGACCAATAAATCCAGTGGCTGAAGCGATCCCTTTGAAGTTCAGGTCAACTCTGAGCCATCTGGGAAGAATGAATGGAATGGATAATTGAAACTCATAGATAATCCCAAACCTCACTGTAATAGGTTCAGGCTCTTTACCTATTAAACCCTTCCTCAGAACTGCTAAAACAAATCCCCTCTTGTATTTATTTTTTTCAATTTTGTGAAATT
The DNA here is from genome assembly GCF_023721935.1 of Panthera uncia. Taxonomy (NCBI): domain Eukaryota; kingdom Metazoa; phylum Chordata; class Mammalia; order Carnivora; family Felidae; genus Panthera; species Panthera uncia. Next base: position 22,088 of record NW_026058494.1, read on the forward strand.
AAGCAGTGAAAGGACCATCAGGAATGTGAAAGGAGAAAGAATCAGAGTCCTAAGGGACACATTCATAGATGTTTCATAAGCAACTTCTGAATCACGAAGTGTCAAGTGCCAAGGGCCTGGCCAGTGATAGACACAGAGACCTAAAAATGGGAGTTCCCTGGGGCTGCTCCAGACTTGGTGGGGTGAGAGTCTGGTTCCAGAAGAGGTAAAATAACTCTCAGTCTATGGCCATTTAGCTGGAGATGCCACAGCTTTGCCTTCATGGTTAGTCATGGATGTCAGTCAGCCTTTAGGATGGACATCGGTGTTTCTTCCCGTGCGAGGGCCTAGGTGCATTTTCGTAAAAAGGAGTCAACCCATCACATCCCTGAGGAAAATGGAAAAAGAATGCACTGTGTGCAGGGGGATGGAGGCCTAGGCAGTGAGGGTTGTTGTTGGTGGTGGTGAGGACACTTGAGTCTGCACCTGGCTTCGCTACAAGCTGGCTGTGTGATTCTGGGACCTGGGCGTTGGCTTTCTCTGCCACAGTTCCCCTCTCGGTAAAACGAAGGGGTTGAAATGTAGGATTCTGAGAATGGGCCATCTCTGACTCTGGAAACAACCCTACAAGCCTGAAGAATTTAACACTGTTGCTCCATAGGGGGGTTTCAGCAGGAAGAGGGGACAGATGGCTTTCTCTGGAACGGGTTCAGAAATGTGGTGTGTGATGTACGGTGTGAATGAAGCATGGTGCCCTTTAAACACAGCTTCACCCTGGGAGTGCTCTGCTCTCCGCTGTGCTGTCTGGCTTTCATTCACATTCCAGCGTCACTCTGGGCATGGGCAGCTCTCACGGGCGGGCTTGTGCACTAGAACACACACACACACACACACACACACACACACACACACCAGCTCTGACACACACTCCATGACTCACGAACTGACAGAGTATTACACACACGGGCTGATTCATCAGGGACGTTTACACACACAGGCTCACACTCACTGTGACGTGTAAATGTGTCTGATCCACAGTGACAGTCACTCCCACAGGAGCCTTGGTTGACTATCACACCAGCGTCTGCAAATGATTTGCGTTCTTGGCTCCTTGGAACTGCCTGTTCTTTGTCTTTCTGTTCACTGTTCAACCCTTTCCTTCCCTTCTGCCTCCTGCTTGGCTGCTTTTGGTTTCTTGCTCCAATGCTCCCTAGCCAGATCCCTGGACTGTACCCTGCAAACTTCAAAGGTCTTTTCCAAGTCTGGGGCTCTTTGTTATAACTCTTCAGCTGTGAAGAGTCCTTTCCCCGTGGGGTCTCACCCCCTTCCTGACCTGGGTATCTCCTCCTAGCTTCCTCAGAGGATCTTAGCTGGAGGATCTCCAATATCTGTGCCATTTGAGCCAGCCCCCTTCCCCACATGAGGGGAACCAATGGTTGGTTACGTGATAGAATGTGCCGGCACCTTCTGGAATGTGGTCTTCACCATCTCTGAGAGCATGCTTTCTCTTCCCAGCAGTCCAGGCAGATGGAAGTGTTGGGACCTCTGGAGAACCCATCTCTAGTTGAGCAGGAATAGCTGTTTCTGAAGTTGTAGAAAAAAGAAGGTGCTGCACATCCAAAAGCAGATAATGGGCTACAGGCCTGAGCTCTTTCCAGATGTCTACCCCCAGAGTGGGAATGAGCCAGGGGTGGGGGGGGGAGACCGCAGAGGAAGGAGGGGCTCACTGAGCACCAAGGTCTGTGTGTAGTGGTCACTGACCTGCCTTCACCTGCTGGCTGCTGGCCATGGTTCTAACAGGAGCACAGGGGAACAAGACTTGGTGCTTGCAGGAGTAGAGTGCTCTTTTCCTGGGCAGTGTGTGTGGGGGGTCCTTCAAAAAAGAGAGGGAGTATAGCAGAGTCTGGTGAATAGTACAGGCCAGGATCGGTATGCCCAGGCCCTTGTTCAAGCCTTTAACATCTACGTGATCCTGGGCATGTCACTTGCCACTGTGAGCATCTGCTTCCTTGGCTGCTAAAGTGCCCTACTAACACTTCTCTTTCTGCTCCAAAGATGTGCTTCTGGGGATTCAGTGAGATTCTGGACATGACTGTGTTTTGACACATTCCTCTCTTTAGGAGAAGAGATGATTGGGGCCTTCCTCGTGGATCGCGCCTCCACGGCTGTGCTCCGAGAGAGTTCACATCTAAGTACGTGTTGTTCAGTGATGTTGAGAACCAAGGAGCCTCGTGTGCCTAGAAGCATAGAGATTCTTGGCTCTTGGCTAGCTTCTTATAGCCAAGGGTTGAAATGCCCCCTTTCAACTCTGAAATTTTAAGGATCTGGCAAGCCTTGAGAACATTTCCCCCTGTGTCTGTGTGAGAACCTTATCTCTGACCACATTCTATCCATCTGAAGGACTAGAACCTGGAGGAACTACCATGCCTTAGCGGACACGGTCTACCTCAAACCCATACCTGCTGAATATCCTCTGTTCCCCTCCCCACTTTAATACTGGAAAAGGCCCGAGCCAACACAGGGAGATTTCCTGCTAACTCTTGCTTGCAAATGATTTGCTGACTTTGGATTTAAAATTATTTTGCCTAGAAGAGCTAAGATTATGTTGGAGATACTCTGGCAGGCTCAGCAAGTCACAGCCTGCTTCTGCCAAGACCCCAAACCCTAAAGGGGAGAAGCTCTAAGATGAAGAGAGTTGATCTGAACATGCCATGTTGCGTTTTCAACAGAAGTATCTCGAAGTTTCCTCACGAATTCTTCATCCTCTGGGTATAATCTGGAGGATGTATTGCAGAGACTAGAAAGACTACCTTATATTTAAATATGCATTGAGGGGCACCGGCTGGCTCAGTCGGTTAAGCACCCCATTCTTGATTTCAGCTCAGGTTGTGATCTTGCAGTCAGTCTTGAGATTGAGCTCCGTGCCGTACTGGGCACAGAGCCTGCCTAAGATTCTCTCTCTTTGGGGTGCCCGGGTGGCTCAGTCAGTTAAGCGTCCAACTTCAGCTCACATTCTCACAACTTGTGGGTTCGAGCCCCACATCGGGCTCTGTGCTGACAGCTCAGAGCCTGGAACTCACTTCAGGTTCTGTGTCTCCCTCTCTCTCTCTGTCCCTCCTCTGCTTGCACTATCTCTGTCTCTCTCTTAAAAGTAAATAAACATTAAAAAATAAAAAAAAAAGATTCTTTCTCTTCCTCTCCCTCTGCCCCTCTCCCCTACTTGCACTGTCTCTTATAAATAAATAATAAATTAAATAAGTAAATAAATATTTTGATGTGAAGGATTACAATTTACTGTAAGGTTACAATTTACTGTAACCCGGCAAACAATTCACAGTGTACCATGTTATTTGCACCTCTGTTCCATAGAAATTTGATATATGGAAACCTAACACGATGTTTACTGAACTCTCAGTTAAATATTTAACTTACGTAGCACTTACTATGTGCCAAGCGCAGTCCTAAGCATTTTTCTACAATATTAGCTTATTTGATTGTGATAATACCCTTATGAGGTCGGTACCCTTATTTCCATTTTGCTGACGAGGACCCCAAGATAGAGCTGACACAGCTTGTGTGTGGTGGGCATAGGACTGCAACCCAGTAACCTGCCTTGGGAAAGTAGCCAAGACCCTTGCTCTTGGCCCTCTATTGGGTTGACAGTTACTACGACAGGGTCATAATTCTCCAGCTGGTTTTCTTTTTTCTTTTCTTTTTTTTTTTTTTTAACGTTTATTTATTTTTGAGACAGAGAGAGACAGAGCGTGAACGGGGGAGAGTCAGAGAGAGGGAGACACAGAATCCGAAACAGGCCCCAGGCTCTGAGCTGTCAGCACAGAGCCCGACGTGGGGCTCGAACCCACGGACCATGAAATCATGACCTGAGCCTAAGTTGGCCGCTCAACAGACTGAGCCACCCAGGCGCCCCTCTCCAGCTGGTTTTCTTGAGGGCAGTGGCAATTCTTGACTTGTTGGCAGTGAGGAGAAATGGAACACAGGCCAGAACTCTTGCTTGGCACTTTTGTTCAGGCCCAGGTTCACGATCTGAGGAGCTGTCTCTTCCCAGGGCTCCACCAGGAGATACATCTACGGAGAAGAGAGAAGTGAAGGCTCTTTCCCTAACTGCCTTCAACCCACTCCAGGGGAGTCCTGTGGAGTCATTGTTCTCCCAGCCCCAGCTCTTGGGCCTCTTTTGGCAAAGGCCCTGCGGCTTCTCTTATTTACCCATTAACAATTAAGCTCTAGGCATTTAACATATAAACACAGAAAACATCAGCATAATTACAGCAAAGTTTCAAAAGCTCTTTGGCAAGGAAGGGCCTGAATATTTACTTAACAAAAGAATTCCTGACTTCAGTCTTTAATAAAGAATTCACAATAAGATTTAACTAGCCAGCTTCCCCAGTAAATTAAAAACATTCTTTTATTCACCAAGAATACGATTTGTGCTTTAAAAATTGTGACTCACACACAACTTTTCAAGAGAACATTCACAACTCTTTTTTTCTGAGAGCTCTGTGCCCACACTACCTTCCCGTATTTGTCACTTGTTGAGATGGTCCTTCTCTGAGCAGAGATTGATGTTGTGCGTATGTGTGTGTGTGCTGAGTATAGTAGGGCAGGTTGCAGGAGACTTTTCCCTTTGTTTTAAGCTCGTCTTCTACACAAGAGCTTCTTTTAAGACCTGACCTGCGAAGAATGTTTGTTCAGAGTAATGACTTTTCATTAAGTATTTCTTCTGTGATTTGAGGGATTTAAGCCAGTCTATGAAAGTCCAACGTCCTTGAGAAGGGGAGGGAAGACGGGGAGAAAACACTAGTGGGTTTATTAGGTACAAGAGGGACATTCACTTGTTTATTTGTTTGTTCTTCTAGTCATCCATAAGTCCTACTTATAAGTCATTCGTAAGTCCATCCTATAGTCCTACTATTGCCAGACACTTGGGATACAAAGATAATTAAACAAATAGTACAGTCAGGAAGACAGACAAATAGTTAAGCTACACAGCTAAGCAAGGTGAAAAGTCAAGGTAGAGTTCCTGCTTCTTCTCGGCAAGGGCTAACAGATGGATTAGACACAGGGGCACTGTTGGGGAAGCTTTCATAGAGCTGACAGTTGAGTTGCGAAGGTTGAGGCATAATAAAAATAAAAAATCTAACACACGTTATATTTGCTATGTGCCCAACACTATGCTAAACATCTAAATTTTAACTCATGTACCACCCCCCCCCCTGGAAATACCATAAGGAAAGTCCTATTACTATCCTTACTTTACATTGAAGGAGACTGAAGTTCAGAGAAGTTAAGTGGTTTCTCCAAGTCCCATAGCTAGAGAGCAGCTGAACTGAGATCAGAGCCCAGCCGTTGCTCCTGGCAAGGGCCCTAACCACTAGGATGAATTACTGTGTGCAGTGGTAATTATTATTTTAGTTATGAAATACTTCAAATATCTAGAAAAATAGAGAATAACATAATAAATTCCCATGAATCCACGATCTGTATCCATTGAATTCTAATATGTTGCCTTGCTTGCTTAGTTTTTCTTTAAAAGAAAAGAAAAGAAAGGAAAAGAAAAGAAAAGAAAGGAAAAGAAAAGAAAAGAAAGGAAAAGAAAAGAGAAAAGAAATTTCAGATACAGTTGAAGTCCCTTTGGGTATTCTACACTGAACACATTCCTCTCCTTCCACTGAGGTAGCATCTATCCTGAATTTGTGATTCTGTTTACCATGCATTTTTTTAAAGTTTATTTACTTATTTTGAGAGAGAGAGAAAGAGGCAGAGATAAGAGAGAGAATCCCAAGCAGGCTTCACATCATCAGTGTGGAGCCCAATGTGGGGCTTGAACCCATGAACCCGTGAGATCACGACCTGAGCAGAAGTCAAGAGTCTTAATGGATTGAGCCACCCAGGCACCGCCTCACAGGCATGTTTTTTTTAATGCTATTAAAGCATGTGTACAAATATATTAACAACATATAACTTTGTTTTGCATGTTTTCAAACCTGATATAAACAGTGTCATTTTACAACTGGCTATTGCATTCCACATTCCTTTTTTTTTTTTAAGATTTTATTTTTAAGTAATCTCTACACCTAATGTGGGGCTTGAACCCACAATGCTGAGATCAAGAGTCACAGGCTCTACCAAGTGAGGCAGCCAGGTGCCCATGCATTCTGTATTCTATCTTTGAGATTTTATCTCTGTCAGTTTCTTATAGTTCTAAGCTCATTTATTTAAAACAGCATATCATGAAATATCACTTAAAGTATTGTATAGTATTCCACTGTATGAATAATACATCATGTATTAATTCTCTAGCTTTTAAAAATGTTTTACTGTTACAGACAATGCTGTAATGAACTTTCCTGGGAACATCCTTTTTTTGTGCTCCTATGAAAATTTTAGAAGACGCATTGTTGGGGGGAAGAGTGGTCCGTTTTTAGCTTCATCTTGTGAAATTCCACTCCAATGAAATTGGCCAGCTGTATTCCTATCAGTAAGTGTGGGTCCTATTGTATTGGCCCAATACTTGCTATGATCAAAAATGACTTTATGATCAAGCAAATGACTTTTTATTGTTATTTTAATTTCATTCTCTGATTACCAGGGAAGGTGAACATTTTTATAGTTTTTGTTTGTTTCTTCTGTGAATTTCCTGTATATTTTTGTTCACTTTGATATTTATTCATTTGGCTTTTTCTGAATTTATTATTTTTTTTATTTTAAAAATTAACAGAGTAAAATTGACTTTTTTGAGGAGGGGGGTTTGCAATTCTGAATTGTAATACATATATAGATTGTAACCATTAGAGCAATAGGGAAACAGAGCAGTTTTATTACCCCAAGAAACTATCAGAATACTTTAAAGGATGACTTAATTTCTTTACTAGGTATAGGACTATTTGGGTTATCTATCTTTTCTTAGGTAAGTTTTGGTAATTTGTGGCTTTCAAGGAATTGGTCCATTTTATCTAAGTTGTCAAATTCATTTGTGTAGAGTTGTTCATAGTATTCTCTTATTATTCTTTTAATGTCTGTGGGGTCTGTAGTGAGAGCCTCTCTTTCATTCCAGATATTGGTGATTGGTGTCCTCTCTCCCACCACTCTCCCCTGTTTTTTTTGTTAGCCTAGCTAGAGATTTATCAATTTTATTGAAATTTTTAAAGACTCAGCTTTTCGCGTCGTCGTTGATGTTCTCTATTTTTGTTTTTACTTTTATTGAGTCTTTATGCTTTCCTTCCTTCTGAAAGTTTTGAGTTCACTTTTCTTTTTCTAGTTTCTTATGGTAGGAGCTTAGAATATTGGATTGAAGTCTTTCTTTGTTTCAAATGTAAGCATTTAATAGTATACATTTCCCTCTAAGCACTGCTTTAGCTGCATCCCACAAATGCTGATATGTTGTGTTCCTATTCAGGTCCAAGTATTTTCTAATTTCCATTGAGACTTCCTCTTTGACCCATGCATTATTATGTTGTTTAATTTCCAAGTATTTGGAGGTTTTCCAGTTATCTTTCTGTTATTGATTGCTAGTTTAATTACATTATGGTCAGAGAACATGCTTTGTATGATTTCAAGTCTATTAAATTTATTTAGGTTTGTTTTATGACTCTGGATAAAATCTATCATAGTGAATGTTCTGTGTGCATTTGAGAAGAATGTATATTCTGTTCCTGTTGTGTGGAGTGTTCTATAAATATTTGGATCCAGTTGGTAGATGGAATAGTTCAGTTCTTCTATATATTTACTGATTTTCTGTTGGCTTATTCTATCAATTACTGAGAGAGGAGTGTTGAAGTCTCCAACTATAATTATGGATTTATCTAATTCTTTCAATTCTGTCAGTGTTGCTGCATGGATTTTTAAGCTCTTTTGTTAGGGGCATGCACATTTAAAGTTGTCTTCTTGGTGAATTGACTTTTGTTATTAGGTATTGCTGTCTCTGTTCCGGGAAATTATCCTTGCCATGCAGTCTCTTTTCTCTAACATTAATATAGCCACTCTTTCTTTTTTTTATTAATTTTTTATTTATTAAAAAAATTCTTTTAACGTTTATTTATTTTTGAGATAGAGAGACAGAGTGAGAGTGGGGGAGGGGCAGATAGCGAGGGAAACACAGAATCTGAAGCAGACTCCAGGCTCTAAGCTGTCAGCACAGAGCCCGATGTGGAGCTCGATCTCAGGAACAGTGAGATTGGGGTCTGAGCCGAAGTGGACACTTAATCGACTGAGCCACCCGGGTGCCCCTCTAGTTTTCTTTTGATTAGTCTGCATGGTATATCTTTTTCCATTCTTTTACTTAAAAAAATTTTTTTTAATGTTTGTTTTTGAGAGAGAGAGAGACAGACAGACAGAC
>NW_026058495.1:0-30404 GCF_023721935.1 Panthera uncia
AGTGTGGTGTATTTGTGACAATTAATGAACCAATATTGATACATTATTAGTATTAAAAAAATTTTTTTACATTTATTTATTTGTGAGATACAGAGAGAGAGAGAGAGAGAGAGAGAGCGAGCATAAGTGGGGGAGGGGCAGAGAGAGAAGGAGACAGAATCCGAAGCAGGCTTCAGGCTCTAAGCTGCCAGCACAGAGCTCAGTGGGGGGCTTGAACTCACAAACCACAAGATCATGACCTGAGCTGAAGTCAGATGCTTAACTGACTGAGCCACCCAGGCGCCCTGATACATTATTATTAACTAAAGTCCAGACTTTATTCAGATTTCCCTAAAGTCTTTTTTCTGGTCTATGATCTCAGCCAGGATCTCGTGTTACATTTGGCAGTCATGTCTCCTTAGCCTCCTCTTGGTTGCGACAGTTTTCTGAGTGTCCTTGTTTTTGATGAGTTTGGCAGCTGAGGAATATTGGTCAGGTATTTTGTAGACTATTCCATCAGCTTGTCTGATGTTTCTTTTATGATGAGACTAGCATTAGGGGTTTGAGGAGGAAGACCTCAGAAGAAAGTGCCGTTTCAGCACATCACCCGGAGGGTCCATACTTTTGGCATGACTCACCACTGTCAATGTTGACCTTGAACCTTAGACTGAAGCAGTGCTGGTTAGGGTTCCCCACTGTCAAATTACTTCAAAGCACAGTTTTTAATGTATGATTCCCTTTGACCTGATCTAATCACCTTTGGGACTTTGCATAGCCACTTACTATCTCTAGCCTCTGGCTGCAAAAAGAAGATATGAAACAAGTCTGAGGTCCGAGTTCCAAGATCTGGATTGCACCCCATTACTGCACTCTGACCTACACAGTCAAGGTGGTAGCCTTCGGTCCGCCCAGGGTGGCATTCCAATCCTTCTTGGAAAGGCCACCTTCACATAGCTAGGAGCACATAGCTAGGCTGGATGTGGCTCCTACTTTTCTGAGCTTGAAGAAGCATTCTGGAAGCTCCACTAGTAAGCAAGCAAGTAGAAGTTGAATGAATGAACGAGACAATAAAGTTATTGAGAATGCTAATGCACGTTACTAATACAAATGCATACTACTAAAATCATAGTTCTGTGCTAGGCGTGATAGGGGACAAAGAGGTATAAAATGAAAACAAAATTGTGTGTGGGAGACAACATGTAAGCTGAAGAAGGGTGAAATAGCTCATTCCGCCAGCCCTCGAACACCGTCTCCTCTATGAATCCTCTTGTGACTGTCTGATCTGGGCATGTGAAGTTCATCCTCTGAACCCTTATACCGTATTAAGAAATGGCATTAGCACCATGAAGATTGCTAGTATAGCTCTTAGTTTATATGACATGCCCTGGTCGATAGGGATTCTGCTGTTTACGTTACGTCAGGGATTTATCATCAAGATTCATGGACTATGTGCTGAATTGGTCTAAGCCTGAGACCACAAGAAATGAAAGTCTGGGAGGCAACACATGTGCTGGGCTCTGAGACTGGAAAGATATCAGGTGGCTTTTTAGCATGGCTGGAGGACAAGCAGAGGCCTTTTGGCTTCCTTATATGAGGCAAGTCTCTCCAACCCAGTACCACCCAGGGCCAGACCCTTACCACTCAATCATTTGAGGCTGGCCCCTCACGCCAAACCTTCCATCGCCCTACCCTTAAATCTTAGCTCACACCATCTCTCCACCCGTCATGTTCTTCTCCTCCTTTCCTGATCACTCCAGTCCATGGTGACTACCCCTCTTTGACTGTGCACACTAAGCACTTCTGCTTTGAAAGCCTTGATTAGCATATCACACACTGCCCTGCACCATGGGTTAGATTGTGAACTGGCTTGATGTCTTCTCCTGGCAAGCCGACTCTGGGTCTCCTCGGGTCCTCAGCCCAGCCCAGGCAGAGAGCAGCGGCCTGGTCAACGGTGGCTGAAGGTTTTACTGGTTTCACAGTCTTCAGGGGTTGAAACTTCTCCTTCCCATCTGGCAGTTTATCGTATTTCCAATGCCCAGTTGATTCTTCCTTTTTGGTTTCTTGCACCCTCTGCCCTTCCATTGGTAGGAAGACGGTGCAGAGGGAAATGTGACTCCCATTTTCCCAATTATTGCTCCCAAGGAGCCTGGGAACTTGTCCACCAGTGCTTCAATGACACCTACAGAATCCATTTCCTAGCAACTCTGGAACGTGGGTGGCATCCTCAGCCTTTCATAAATGAAGGAACGTTCTCTTCTGTGGCATCAGAAGTAATACTGGATGTGAATATGTGTGCGTGTATGACTATTTGTGACAGAGTGTGTGTGAGGGTGTGTGTGCATGTGACGTGGGAGTAGGAAATGGGCATGTGTGTGCATGTATACAAGCATGTGCTGTGTGACTGTGGATGTGTGAGGGGATTGATGCGTGTGTGTTCGTGTGGGTGAGTGTGTGCAGGCAAATAGGGGTATGTGTTCATGCATGTGTATGGGTATGGTGTGCTGTGTGTTTATTGTGTATGTGAGTGAGAGTGAGAGCATGTATATGTTGTATGTGTGTGTGTAAATATGAGGGTATGGATGGGCTGTATGTGTGCTTCTATGGGGTTGTGAGCATGTATGGTACAGGGATATGGGTTGTATGTGTACGTGCAGCTGTGTATGTAAGGGAGGAAAAGTCCTCTAGACAAATCCTATTGGACTCAAGGCTTGGCTTACCCCCATGGGGCAAAGACTGTGTGGCTCTGACCCTCCTTGACCGAAGTCTGGGCCCTTGGCCAGGGCCTTTACCCCCCTTCCCCTCCCAGCCTAAACCTCTCCCATGAATCGCTGTGCTTGAGGGGTCACTGGGGTGTCTTTACAAGAGGTCAGGTCACTCGAGCCCTCATGCAGACTGTCTCAGCTGTGTGGCTCAGTCCCTTCCTTCCCAGCCTGGTCCTGCCCTCTTCTAGCAGGGGCAGGACAACCTCATAGGATGCCAGGAAGTGGCTTCCCCATCCAGCCAGACCACATTCCAAACTTTTGGAGTCCCCAGGCCTCCCAGTGAGGGAGATGAATTTGGCATCAGACCCCAGATGAGGAGAAACTGCTGACACAGGCCCGAGGTTGTGCAGGCCCTGCTGGGGTGATGGATGATGAGTTTCCAAGTGAAATCTAATAGAAAGTGCATGCATAATACATCTTCATGGGAGCACACTCCAATTTGCATCCTATTAGCCGCTGAAGTCTCAGAGGCCCAGCAGTGCGGCCCCAGCCTTCCTTGGGAAGGACCCCGGAGCAGAGGGTGCCCGTGCCAGCAGAGGTGGGACCTCACTGAGGCACAGCGACCACTACAGGACCCGACCTCGCGGAAGGGCCGTGCTCTCGGGCGCGTCTCAGGTGCTGTTCCCCCTCCTGACTTGGGGCAGCCCTTCCGTGTCTTTCTGCACCTCCACATGTTCTTTACAAACGAGATCAAAAGAGAGCCCGTCTTCCTGGTGCTGCTGTTAATTGACGTTCACTGCTCTGCTGCAGGTCGAGTATGGAGGAAGTAAGCAGTGCCCCAGTTTCCGAAGAGGTAAAAGGAGGCTTGAAGAAGGGCAGGGTCCCTCCTTAGGGGTGGCGAGAGTCTTGATGACGTCACAGAGCACTGTAAGCTGAGGACCCATGAACAGGCTCAATTCCTACTCTGCCATTCACTCTTCCACCCACCTCTGTCCCTGATGCGCTCAACCCCACCCAGCCTCAGTTTCCTTGCCTGTGGAAAAGATATTGTTACCTGCCGTGTAGGATTTTTGCGAGTGTGGGAAAGCGCACTCGCAACTTTACAGTGATGCGGTACTGGGGGTGCTCTTCGGACCCCGAATGCTGTGGGGGTGGGTGATGGGGGTACGCGTGAACCTGTGTGCTGGGGTGGCTGGGGGAGGGAAAGATGGAATATAGATCCTGGTTCTGGGGCTCAGAAATCTGTCTTCTGATTCCTCCACCTTGGATCAGCTCTCAAACTTGCTCTGAAGGCTGAGGGGCAGGTTAGACGCAAGGCTGTGGTTTCTAAAAGGTGGGGGAGGGGCGCCTGGGTGGCTCAGTTGGTTAAGCGTCTGACTCAGGATCTCAGCTCAGGCCTTGATTTCAGGGTCCAGGGATGTGAGTTGGAGCCCCATGTTGGACTCTGCACTGGGTGTGGGGCCTACTTAAAAAATAAATAAAATAATTACTTAAAAATAAAAATTTTCAGGGGCTCCTGGGTGGCTCAGTCAGTTAAGTGTCTGACTTCAGCTCAGGTCACAATCTCCTGGTTTGTAAATTGGAGCCCCGCTTCAGGGCTCTGTGCTAACAGCTCAGAGCCTGGAGCCTGCTTCGCATTCTGTGTCTCCTCTCTCTGCCCCTCCCCTGCTCATGCTCTGTCTCTCTGTCTCTTAATAATAAATGAACGTTAAAAAAAATTTTTTTTGAAAGGTGGAGCTTAATCTGAGAATGTAGTTTGGTTTTCCTTTTGGGTCAGAGGAGGGGGAGGTCAGTGCCAGTTTAACTTGGAGCTCTTGAGGTTTTAAGAGCAGAAAAGAATTCTGGAAAAACTGGGAGAGGAGCCAGTCTTGGAGGTGGGTGGAGTGAAATCTGGCCCAGTAGAGGAAGGCCCAAGTTCTGTGGCCATATAATGGAGTAAGTAATTCTTTCTTACAGTTAACTGGGGACTCCCCCAGACAGCTTAAAATGTATCAGAGGCTTAGGATACAGGCCACAGCCCACTGCCCTCCTAAGAGGTCTCCTCTTGTTCTTAACTGCCACAGGGATATGCAGTGAGCAGGGGTCTCTGTGCCATAGGACAGAGTCTTTCTGTGGGCACTGCCCACCAAAGTTCCTGTTTCGTCTTCTGCTTGGCTGGACACTGGCCTCTCCTCTTCTCTGCAGCTCACTGTACCCTGCGCCCTGACCTGAGGCCTCAGAGGTTCTGCTGTCCCTCCCCGTGGCCAGGTTGATTGACACTCTATAGGCCCCAACTCCTAAATTACTCCCTGTAGTTCATGGAGAGGCACAGGGCTATCGTTAAGTGAGTCAGAACCTAGGGCAAGGTCACCTGGAAGGATGTGATGTGCCACTGGTGATGTGGTGGGAGGGAGGGCCTATTCTGTTGGCTCTCAGAGCCATATAGATCTCTCTCTCAGACACCAAGTGAGGTGGAGATTTGGCAAATGTCTAGCAACTTAGGGTCCCAAACACTTGTTTTCCCCTGTCGATTACTGGTATAACTCAAGGGGAAAGCATGTAAAGTGTTGGAGAATGTCATTTGGATGATATACCCTGACCTGGTATAAGCACATGTACATGAAGGGATGAATGTCACAGTGTAACTACGGGGATGCATCAGGTCACAAGGACAGACCTGGAAGGCCCTGGAAGGCCCACCTGGGCTTTAGTTTTGTTCTCCTATAAAATGCTACCGCACCGAGTCCCGTAGCTTTCCTGGGAGAGTAAAAAGGGAGAAACGAAATAAAAATAGACATATGCAAACAAAAGTACAAATGTGATAAAAGGTCCAGTAGTGTTTTAAAAGTACTATATATACTGTAGGGGCACCTGGGTGGCTCAGTTGGTTAAGCGTCCAACTCTTGATTTCAGTTCAGGTCACGATCTCACAGTTCGTGGGTTCGAGCCCCATGTCGGGGCTCCGCACTGGCTGTGCAGAGCCTGCTTGGGATTCTCTGTCTCCCCCTCTCTCTGCCCCTCCCCTGCTCTCTCTCAGTACAAATAAACTTTCAAAAAATAAATTAAAAAAACAAAAGTACTAGGTATACTATAAAATGTTCAAGTATAACATTATTGTGTTTATATAACTTATTATAGCAGTCTCTGCTGTATTAGCCAAGAATGTGAAAATAATCTGTTGTTGGGACAGGAGTGTCATACTGATATGGCAATTGTCTCCATGTACTGCCTTTTGAACTGATGCCAAAGTGTGTTAGGCCCTGATACCTGAACGATGGATGGGCAGTGAGTGTCTGGGTACCTCTCCGGTTTCCAGAGGGAACAGCAGATTTTACCACATGAGTCTCTCATGTTCCATAGCTACTCTAGAGCCATTCTGCCAGCAGCACATTGTTTTATTTTTCTAAATCAGTTTTGTGATGTTTTTACCAAGACTTTTGTGCTTCGGTCAATAACTTCCACAGTGATTATTCATTTTCTCCAAACAGACAGACTGTTTGCTCAGTTGAACAGGATTTGTTGATGGGCTGTTATAGCTCAATCCCAGTACATTTTGTGGTGGTTATTTTCCAAAGCATTCTTCAGTGTGTGCTATCGTATTGCACCATCCACGTATCAGCCCGCATTTGAGGGCTGACCGCTGTTGTGTAATCATTATATACCTGTTGCATGATCTGTGGCAGACAGGGTGCATGCCCTCCAATTATACCTCCATCCTTTCCTCGGTTGGTTGTTACTGAGCAAGTTTTCACTTCTTATGTGCCTGTCGTAATGTTTACTGGCGAGTGCACGATCCTGGATCAACTAAACAAATTTTCAATCCAGACCAAACACCTCACTTTATTTCAGTCACTAGTCAGACATTGCTTTATCCACGTGATTTTTGCCTAAGCTGCTTCAATAGGTACCTGAAGGTTTTTTAGTTGTGCTGTTTCTATTTGCCAGAGTCTCTTCCCCCCATCTTTTTTTTTTAATATTTATCTATTTATTTTTGAGAGAGAGAGAGAGAGATATTATGTGCGTGAGAGGAGGAGGGGCTCTCTCAGAGAGAGAGGGGGAGGGAGAATCCCAAGCAAGCTCCAGTCAGTGCAGAGCCTGACACGGGGCTCGAACTCATGAACCTGTGAGGTCATGACTTGAGTCATGAGTCGGAGGCTTAACCAACTGAGCCACCCAGTCGCCCCTCCCCCATCTTTTGATTGTGATAAGATACACCTAACATAACATTTACCATCTTAACAGTTTTTAAGTGGACAAGTCAGCATTATTAAATACATTCGCAATGTGGTGTTACCGTCACCACCATCCGTCTCCAGAACTCTTTTCATCTAGTAAGACTGAAACTCCAAACCCATGAAACAATGACTTTCCATTTAACTGTTCCCAGCCCCTGGCAACCACCATTCTACTTTGTCTCTGTGATTTTGACTACTCTGGGTACCTCATGTCAGTGGAATCATACAGTATTTGTCTTTTTGTGGCTGGCTTATTTCACTGAGCATGATGACCTCAACGTTCATCCATGTCATAGCCTATGTCAGAACTTCCTCTTTAAAACATCATTTTTCTAACACATTTGGCCTTTCAGTTTTCAGGTTTTAATGCAAAACTGCCAAAATGTTCACAGACTCACTAGGTTGCTATGATACTCACTGAAGACTTGCCTCATTTTTTTGCGCCGGGAGCAGTATCTATTGTCAGTGTGAATTACTTCCTTTCCACCTGAGAAACAGGGAGGCTTTCAATAGGAGCATTTCCACAGATAGTTACTCATTAACACTGGGATGTTCTATACAATGTCTGCGTCAGACAGTTTTATAATCCCATGAATATGTTCAAACAGACACAAATGGCAGTCGTTGTCTACATCTCATTGCTTGTGTTGAGGGAAGTTCTTAATTTTGTTTTTTCCGTGGGAACTAGAAGCTTTCATTAGCTTTACTTTCTTATTCATCTAGATGGTATCTACTGCCTGTGAGGCAGTGTGCCAGATACTAGGGGTAAAAGGGAAGTAAAGGCCAGCTACTCTCTGCACAACTGCTGGGACAGACAGATAAGACAACAAGTCGGTTCTGGGCCTATCTGTTGTAAGCACTCCCTCCTACACAACTTTGGAGACCTAATTACCCTCAGAGAGGACCCCGAGAAGTTGCAAGTTCTTTTTGTGCAAGGGCTAAATCTTCACCTTTCCCCCCAGTAAAACATCCTGGTCTATTATGATTGGTGTTTAAATTTTTTTTTAATGTTTATTTCTTTTTGAAGCAGAGGGAGACAGAGCACGAGAGGGGAAGGAGCAGAGAGAGGGGAAGGAGCAGAGAGAGGGAGACACAGAATCTGAAGCAGACTTCAGGCTCTGAGCTTCAGGCTCAGTCAGCACAGAGCTGGACACGGGGCTTGAACTCACAAACTGTGAGATCATGACCTGAGCCAAAGTTGGAGGCTCAACCGACTGAGCCACTTACGCGCCCCATGATTGGTGTTTTAAAATTTCTCCTTATACTGGGGCAACTGGGTGGCTCAGTCGGTTAGGCGTCCAACTTTGGCTCGGGTCATGATCTCACAGTTAGTGAGTTCAAGCCCCGCATCGGACTCTGTGCTGAGGGCTCAGAGCCTGGAGCCCGCTTCTGATTCTGTGTCTCCCTCTCTCTCTCTGCCCCTCCCCGGCTTGTTCTCTGTCTCTCAAAAATAAACGATAAATTTTTAAAAACATTTTTAATTAAAACAAAAAATTTCTCCTTGTACTGAATTTTAAGTCATGTACATTAGTGATTCTCTTTGGGGTGCAATGTGTGTGTGTGTATCGGGGGGGGTCATCTGATTGGGATGGTGCTGTGTAATTTGAAAAAGCTTTTCTATATTCTATAATTTCATATTTATGAAATTTTTTTTTTAAAATGAAGTACTTTCAGAGTACAAATCAGAGAAAGCACCACATCTTCTGGGGTGGGGGCAGAGAGCTGTAGATTCAGTGTCAGTTATTCTCAGGGGGCAGGAGGAGTCTTTATCATGAAGCTGTTCTTTCACAATTTGGTCCCACTTACATCTTCTTGGCATAGTACTCCTGCACCTTGGAGCCAGGGACCTGGCTGACCTTCGAGGTATACCTGCTGCATTTGGAAACAAACCATCTTCTGGTAGATGGGGGGAGTGCTGTGTAGGTCTGCCCTTCCTTGTCTGACTTCGCAAAGTAGTCTTTCCCAGCACCCTCTCTTTAAAGATGGGAGTGAAGCCACATGGAGGACCGATGCCTGTTGCCTTGGCTTTTGAAGGCAGAGGCAGTTTGATTTAGGGGCTACAAAATAGCCAGGAAAACACACACACACACACACACACACACAACTTGAATACAGAAAGGATTCCTTTGGAGAGGAGGGGCAGGAGGGGAACTGCAACCTTATCCCCTGGGACTCTGGCTCAGGAGCCAAGCCTTGAGGTTCAGTGAACCCGTTAGTAACATGAACTTGGTTGCCGTATTTCTCAGTCCAAGCTCATGCATTATTTACCTGGAGTAAGTAAACCTGCTTCTCCCACTGTTGCTGGGGAAACCACTTTGATTTAGCGAGTTCTCTCTTACTCTCCAACTAAAATACTGCAGAGTGGGAGGGGGGGAGAGGGGCGATGTCAGGTCTCAGAGGCTCAGGGTGTGGATAAATGAAGGGGTGTCCCTGCTTCCCTCCTGGGAGACCCCAGTGGTGAGTGCAGAATTGGGGGAGCCCCGAGCTGTGAGTGCCCCTCTCTCTTTTGCATGCCCTCCAGGAAGAGGAAGAATAAGCAAGTCTCAAGGAGCAAGGTGTGCATCTTCTGAGGCCCCGGTGAAGGCCACTTGCTGGTCTCCTGCTGACGCTGACGGGTTTCAGAGAGATACACATCAGTTTGTGTGGGGCACAGACACCGGGAGGGGATCAAGTTTCCCCAGAGGCTGTTTCCCAGGTGAATCAGCCTTGGGAAGCCAACTCCATAAACACAGGTAAAGTGGTCCTCTCCACTTCCAAACTCCTTTAGTTCATATTCCATGAGTGCCCTCATGGACCAGACTGCTGTGGTTGCTGAGGAAAATGCCTGGGCTGAAGGTTCTGGGAAACTGGGTTCAAATCTTAGAATTGCAGCAAGTTATATAATTTTTCCGACTCTCAATCCCCCATAGGTGGAAGGTAGATACTAGCGTCTGCCATGGAAGGGATCTGTGCATATTGTCCAGTCAGTGACTAGGAACACTGTCCATAACCAGGCCCTGTTACATGAGGGGGCACCAACCTAGACGGCCTCAGGTTTCCCTTTCTGGCCAGCAAGATGCAGATACCACGCCTGGCTCCCTTCCTCCTCTTTACTGCTTATTGATTTTTCCTTTCCTCCCTTTGTTCTATTTGTGGCTTCTCTGGTCTTTTACAATTGCATTATTTTTTCAGAAGCACACCGGATGAGGAGGTCTGTTCGTGCACATCCGTGGCTTGAGCCCTCCTCCACGCCCGCTGGCCTGTGCTGCTCTCCTGCTTCGTGACCTTGTTCATTTTCATCGCAAAAATGGCACCTTGTGGAGCCTTCCCGGTTCCTTCTAGGCTCTCTCTCTCTCTCTCTCTGCTTTTACTGGGAGGAAGCTGTTACTTGTCAGGTGAGTGTGGGGGTGCCTGCTTGGATAATGCAGACCCAAGGTATGTCAAGAATATATTTCTCTATGTGTTTACAAATATTTAGACAACAGCCATAAACTGGTGAACTTGGATTTTTTTTTTTTTGGTAAACTACAATGAGACTATATGTTAAAAAAAGACCCCAATTCCTAGGTATCACTAGCTTGACTATTTTCAGTAACATCTTTCTCGATTTTCTTTTGTCCTCCTGGGCCTATTTTGTCATTTTCAAGCTTATGTTTAAGTCTGTATTTAGCTACTACTGAGATTAGAATATAGGTGTTAATTACCTCCTTAACATTTCTGCTCTTACATTAGGTGCTAAATATCCCCAAGTGACTTGGTTTCTCTCCGCTTAAGTCAGTTCACCTGCTCCAGGACTCTGTGCTTTCTATTTTCTTTTTCTGAAATGGCCTCGTGGACAGGAAATCTATGTGTGTCACTGTGCCTGCCCCCAGTTCTTCTGACTTCATCCATCCAGAACTGTTCCCGTGGGGTTCCAAACTGGCTTCTTACAGAGATTTCTAATTCTTCCAAACAAAATGATAAATCAACAAAGAAAACACGGGCCACCTCACAGCCTCTTCCGGCTACAGGTGCTCTCCTGAGAGGAGGAAGGAAGAATTCCTTCTCGGGGAAATGGTGAGGCAAAAGAAGGGAAGAGGGAAGAATGTTCTGGGCCAGTGGCCCTTAAACTTTAGTGTGTACCAGCATGCAGATTGCTGGGCTCGCCCCCAGAGTTTCTGATTCAGGAGGGCCTGGATGGGGCTGGAGAACATTTCCAACAAGCTCCCAGAAGATGTTGATGCTTCCAGTCCAGGAGCCACTGTTAGAAGCAGAAGGGGCAAACAGCAAAAGCCTTGAGGCAGGAAAGAGGTTGGTGGCTTCAAGGACTAGAAAGGAATCCAGCATGGCTGGAGGAGAAAGGACAAGGGACTGGAGAGATTAGCAGGGGCTGTCTTGTGCAGCAAGGACACACACACACACACACACACACACACACACTCATACACAACAAAATCTTTGAAGTGAGGTGTGTGGGGAGAGTTAACAACTCCCTCAGCACACTGTGAGCTCTGTGTCTTTGATCGCTAGAACCCCAGCACTTCCCAGAGCACCAAGAACAGAGTAGATACTGGCTAACCTTTATTATGTGCTAGACACTGTACTAAGCTCTTTATATAAGTACTAGATATCTCAATCAACCCTCCTGGTGACCACGTGAAGTCTTAGTTATAATGAACTATTATATTCCCATTTTACAGATGAGGAAGACTGAGGCATCAGAAAAGTTATGTAACTTGCCCAGGGTTATAGCATAGACATAACTAGGCAATTGCAGACTAGTACATGAATCTCGCAAGCATAATGCAGGAACTGAGCCCTTAGTCTCCACCCCACACTGCTTCTCCTACTTCATGTTGCCATGCTTATAATGAATGAACAACCCTGAGACACAGCTAGATCAGACATAAGAATGATTGCCATTTTATTTTTATTTTTATTTTTTTTTTAACGTTTTATTTATTTTTGAGACAGAGAGAGACAGAGCATGAACGGGGGAGGGGCAGAGAGAGAGGGAGACACAGAATCCGAAGCAGCCTCCAGGCTCTGAGCCATCAGCCCAGAGCCCCACGCGGGGCTCGAACTCACGGACCGTGAGATCATGACCTGAGCTGAAGTCCGACGCCCAACCGACTGAGCCACCCAGGCGCCTCATGATTGCCATTTTAAAGATAGGGAAACTGAGGCTCGGACAGGATATTGGTCCAGTTGGAAGAAGAGTATCGACCTAGATCTCCAGATCCAGATAGCAAGACTAGCTGCCACCAGACTAGCTGCAATAAACCTCAAACACTAATTGAGAGTCTTCCGTGTGCCTAGTGCCGAACAAATGGACAAAGAAGTTTACCAAGAAAGAAAAGGCCCCGCCTGGCAGGTGTGAGGGCAAGACTGGTACCCCGCAAAGATGGGGCTGATAGCTTTGTTCTCACGATGGGCGGCTTGTCAGCGGCTTCTCTCCCTCCTTCCCTGGGCTGAGCCTGGGGGGCCAGCTGGGCTCCTGGGCCTGGAGGTGCCAACAGGACCAGCCATTCAAAAAGCTACAGTTGGGTTTTGCAGCCTTGGAGAAAGATACAGTCCTCTCTGGGGAGGAAAGTTGATACTGTAAACACTTTGGGCTTTATCTCTGATCTGGTGGGTCATAGAGCCGCTTTTCTCCTCAGGTAGAGTTACCAGGAGAGGGCTGACCCAGGGCTCTGGAAAGCTGTGCCCTGCTGAACAGATGGTGCCGATGGGGGCGGGGGAGGCACTGCACTGGACACACGTGGAGGCGGGGTCTGAGAAGGGAGCCCAACAATTATCCCCAAATCTGGAACCCAGACACCAAATTCCAGGCCCCAGGGAAATTCCCAGGTTTAAAATAAATTCCTGGGGGTTGTAGCTTTTGGTTTTTGGCTTTAAAAACTGTTCCTTTCTAGATAATGGAAAATAACAACATGCATAATTTAAAAAGCTCCAAACATCCTGAAATGAAGCGTATGTAAAGGCTAGTGCCGGGCCCTGAAGAGCTCTAAGTGTGAGATGATTGATGGAGGGCCCAGCTCTGAAGCACTTTTCTTTCTTCCAATTAACTGCTTTTGATTTGGGGGTCCTTTCCCTGGCAGTGGATCATGTTCCAGTCAAGAAGGTGGTTATTTTCAAGCTAACTTTTAATATTGAAAGTGGCTTCTCATTCTGTTTACTCTGCTTATAACACTTTTGCTGCTTTTTTCCTCTCTTTTGGCTCTGCAAACTCCTATTCATCCTTCAAGACCCTAGTCAAACGTTACCTTTCCAACTGGAGATCCAACTTGCCTTCCAACCTCAGAAAATCATTAAAATCATCAAATTACCCTTCTGTTGCCCTGCACCCAAGAGTGCCTCATTCACAACTCCATATAACACATGAGAGATTACAATAAAGGATATTTTTCTGGCCAGAGGGACCACAGAACTTAAAGAGATTATTTCTTATATATCATTGTATCCCCAACACCGAGCACAATGCCTGGTACTTAACCAATGGCCTCAAATTAATATTGTTGAACGAGTGCTCGTATTCCTTTTGTATCAGAAGAGGAGTAAGGGAAAAGAAATATGTGTAAGCACCTTTTATAGACCAAGTACTATATAGGTATCATTTATATGTTATTTAATTTCATCTTTATGAGAAGTGTTTTTATTCGTTTAAATCTTAACACAGTGACCAATGGAAAGCAGTTGACTGTGGGAGATGCAAAAAAGGACAATGTCTGTCCTCCAGGAGATTTAAATCTTATTGAGGATGGTTACCTACATACTGCTCATACACACACACACACACACACACACACACACACACACACAACTAACATTGTAAACCACGTTAGCTTGTAAGTACAGAATATAGCCCTAAATTTAATAGAAATGAAAAAATAAGATGTTGCTGTGGGTGTGGTGTTTTTCAGAGAACCAGAGACATCAGTCTGTCCCAGTGGCCTGTGTTCTCATATGCCAAGAGACCAGGAACAGATTAGATAACCTCCAGCCCTTTGCTGACTGGAGAACTGGAGAATCGTTTACAACGACACCTTCCATTTATGACTTTTCAAACAGTGCCGTAACATCCACGATCATATTTTTATCTCCAAAGTCACAGAGCTGATAATGGAGTAGGATCTGAACTGCCTTCTGTCTCTGTCACTTATTAGCAGGGCTGCTGCTGGCCCATATGGTATCTCTGTGCACACTGGAGGGAGGTGCCCCTTCCTCAAGTAAAACTGGCGACATTTAGTATATTACTGCACTGCTTGAGCAAGTGGAGAAGGCAGCCTTATTCTGGCTGTGCCTGAACCTCAGCACACAGCAGTCCCAGGACACACATGTGCCCACACCCTCATACTCCCTGACTGCCCCAAAACCAGCCATACCTCTGCATCTACCTTCACCCTCCCTCAAGTAAAGGGGTTGTACCAGATTTAAGCTAGGGATGCTTAGGGAATCAGGTCACCAAGAGTGGAGAGCAAGCAAGCGATTGAACCTTAGGGCGCACCTGACGCATGGCTGGGACAGGCACAGCGATGCGTATGAGAGTGGGCCCAAAGTGTACATGCGTCCCCTTCTGAGTATGTGCATGTTCCAGTGTATGGCCATGGGGTTTAGGTAGGAGGGGGCTGTCTCCTGCAGCTTCAGGACCTGGGGGCTGGTATCTCCCACCTTTCCTTCCCTCCCTCGTGATGCCATGTGAATCCCTCCCTGCCGCCAGATCCTTGTGCAGTGCTCAATCTGAACAGTGGCATACAGTGCCCTCTGAACTTGAAGAAGTTCCCTAATTCTTTTTTATTTGGAAATTTACAAAAGTTACATACTCTTTTATAACAAACGAAACATATAAAAGAAAAACAAAGTGAACAATCACCTTCTCTATTCTTTTTTTTTTTTTTTTTGAGACAGAGAGAGACAGAGCATGAACGGGGGAGGGGCAGAGAGAGAGGGAGACACAGAATCGGAAACAGGCTCCAGGCTCCGAGCCATCAGCCCAGAGCCTGAAGCGGGGCTCGAACTCATGGACCGTGAGATCGTGACCTGGCTGAAGTCGGACGCTTAACCGACTGCGCCACCCAGGCGCCCCTCACCTTCTCTATTCTTTGCTTCTCTTATTTCTACTACTGAGCAACCAGTGTTGTTTGTTTGCCTATTTCCAATCCTTTACGAATGCTCAGGGAAATATAGCAAACATATACGTATATACATATATGGGGTGCATGTCTTTTAAATTAGTGTTTTAACAAAATGGAATCAAATTATTGATGCACTTTTAAAATTTTTAAATATTTATTTATTTTTTTTCAACTTTTTTTTTTTTAAATTTATTTATTTTTGGGACAGAGAGAGACAGAGCATGAACGGGGGAGGGGCAGAGAGAGAGGGAGACACAGAATCAGAAACAGGCTCCAGGCTCCGAGCCATCAGCCCAGAGCCCGACGCGGGGCTGGAACTCACGGACCGCGAGATCGTGACCTGGCTGAAGTCAGTCGCTTAACCGACTGCACCACCCAGGCGCCCCAAATATTTATTTATTTTTGAGACAGAGAGAGATAGAGTGTGAGTGGGGAAGGGGCAGAGAGAGAGGGAGAGACAGAATCCAAAGCAGGCTCCAGGCTCTGAGCGGTCAGCACAGAGCCTGACGTGGGACTCAAACTCACAAACTGCGAGATCATGACCTGAGCCAAAGTCGGATGCTCAACTGAGCCACCCAGGCACCCCGATACATTTTTTTTAAAGTTAAGAATATATCTTGGAAGCTTGAGTCTAGGTCAATACACAGGGATCCATTTAAAAAATATTTTTGAGGGGCACTTGGGTGGCTCAATCGGTTGAGCATCCAACTCTTGACTTTGGCTTAGGTCCTGGTCTCATAGTTCGTGGGATAGAGCCCCATGTTGGGCTCTGGGCTGACGGCATGGAGCCTGCTTGGGATTCTCTCTTTCCCTCTCTCTTTGCCCCTCTCCTCTCATGCTCTCTCTCAAAATAAACAAATATTTAAAAATATTTTTCATAATTGTATGATATTCATAGTGTAGTTGTACTGTAATTTATTTAATCACTTCTCAGTTTAGGAACATTGAAATCTTCTCTTTTTCCTGTTCCTTTTTTTTTTTTTAAGCTACTTTAAAAAATGCTATAGTAAACATTTTTACATATTTCATTATGCACTTGTACTCTTCTTTCTATAACTTAAATTCATTAAAATGGGATTATTGGGGGGCACCTGGTTGGCTCAGTTGGTTGAGCATCCGACTTCAGCTCAAGTCATGATCTCACAGTCCGTGAGTTCGAGCCCCGCGTCGGGCTCTGAGCTGTCAGCACAGCTGTCCCTCTCTCTGCCCCTCCCCTGCTCATGTTCTGTCTGTCTGTCTCTCTCTCACAAAAATAAACATTAAAATTTTTTTTAAAAATGGGATTATTGGGTCAATGTGTATGTATATCTTTAATTTTAATAGATTTTTTCCAGGTCTATCTAATTTAATAGATTCTAACAGAACTTAGTAAAGAAAACTGTTTCAGGAATTCACATTTCTACCTGCCTTTTATATAAACGCTTATTCCCCCACACCCTCACCAGTACTGCAAAGTCTCCATCCCTTTGCTATGTTGCCCATCTAACGTGTTAAATAATTGTATCTCATCATTGTTTTGTGTTGCATTCTCTAAGTCTCTAAGTTGCAGTCAACAAGGCAAGTTGATTGTGTTTCCATAGGATAGTTGTCCACTTGCATTTCCTGTTTGACAAATTGTCTTTATATCCTTTCTCCTTGTTTTTTTCTAATCATTTGGTAGACAGTGTTTGTATATCAGGGCTAATAATTTTTATATGTGTTGTAACTATTTTCTTTCAATCTTTTATCTTTTAATTTTACTGAAGGTATCTCTTACCATATTTTAAATTTTAATAGAATCAAATCTGCCTTTTCTGTATGTCTTCTAGTACAGAGGCTGGCCAGGGCAGGTCTCCAAAGCCCTGAGGTTATACGAATAGCCAACATTTCTTCTTTTAAAAATAAATTTAAATTGCTAATCCACTTGGATTTTACTTTTTTTAAAAAACAATTTTTTTTATTTGTTTTATTTTTCAGAGGCAGAGACAGACAGAGTGTGTGGTGGGGAGGGGCAGAGAGAGAGGGAGACACAGAATCCGAAGCAGGCTCCAGGCTCTGAGCTGTCAGCACAGAGCTGGATGCGGGGCCTGAACTCGGGAACCGTGAGATCATGACCTGAGCCCAAGTCGGACACTCAACCGACTGAGCCACCCAGGCGCCCCTGGATTTTACTTTTAAACATAATATAAAGTAGGGAGAAACCTTTCAATCTCTGAGCCTTGACTTCCTCCATTGTAACATGGTCATAGTTAGAATCAAAGAAAATGTGTGCGAGACTTCCAGCACAAGCACTTCTCAGTCACAGGTCAGGATTAGGATCAGAGCTAGAACCCCCACCTGTGGCCTAGGGCTCCTTCCTCTGGCTGGTGGCTGAAGGGCTGGTACCCGGTCTCTCTAATCACGAACCGCGCTGAAGGCAGAGAGCCCCCTCTGGGGATGGTGTGTTGACTCAGGAGAGCAAGCCCTACTGGAGGGTCACTGAGCCTGATGGGGGCGCTGGACGGGGGAACTCACTAAGAGTCAGGACCTCCCCAGCTTCGGAGGAAGTCAGGTGACGGCCTCCTTGTCCAGGGAGGACTCCCTGAGTAAAACCAGTGGAAGATATGGAACTACAGTAAA
Organism: Panthera uncia; assembly: GCF_023721935.1. NCBI lineage: Eukaryota > Metazoa > Chordata > Mammalia > Carnivora > Felidae > Panthera > Panthera uncia. Next base: position 17,587 of record NW_026058495.1, read on the forward strand.
CGCGAGAGGTGACAGTGCAGGACTGCTGGAGCTCTGGGGAACCTACCAGAGGTTGGCTGCTGCCTGCAGCGGACTGTTCCAGTGAACCAATCGGAGAGCTTCGAGAGGGAAAGCAGGACAGAATGTTGGGGTCAGGAGCTTTGGAAGCTAGGGCCGCTGCCCTGGACTGGGGAGTGAACCCCTTAGCTGGCACTTGGAGGTCTCCTTCACTGGATTACACACACCTTAGGCTCCAGTCAGGTTGCTGGGTATGCAGGCGTCATCGTCCATGTTCAATTTCATCAATTATCTCAATAAAGTCCTTTGTAACTATTTCTTTCATGGTTTAGAATCTGATCCAGGATCACACCTTTTACTGCATTTCATTGACATCTCTTTAGTCTCTTTTACACTGGGCACTTCCTTAACTTTTCTTTGTTTGTATTTCATGACCTTCACCTTTTTTTTTAAAGGAGTTTAAATTAGACCTTGACATTTTAAAGTAGTACAGGTCAATCGTGGTGCAAAATTTCCTTCAAATTGGTTTTTCTGATGTTTTTCCCTGATTAGATTCAGGTTATGTATTTTGGGCAGAAAGACACAGAGGGGATGCTGTGGCCATCTCTGTGCATTATATCAGTAACACGTGAGGGTGGTTTCTTCCAGTACAGGTGATGTCACCCTTGATCACTGGGGATGGCGGTGGCTTCCAAGTTTCATCACTATAAAGTTGCTGTTTTTCCCTTTTGTAATCAATAAGTAATCTATGGGGAGATGTCTTGAGATTTGGAAATATCCTGTGTCTCATCAAACTTTCACCCATTGGTTTTAGCATTCATTGATGGTTTTCCAACTTCATTATTCCTTCTAATTGACATTTTACTATAAAGAAGAACTTTTCCTTTTCCTTCTTGTGGATGGATGGTTAGATGTATATTAATATGAATTCACTGAATCTAATTTTAGTTATGGGTTATTTTCCATTACTATCATCATTTAGTTTGTTGTTCAAATTGTCCCAGATTTGACCAATGGGTGTGGTATGGTTCTTCAGCCTACTATTATCTCACTTATTTATTTGCAGAGACACCCATAAACTTTTTCCAAGTTGTAAACTTGCAACTTTTCCTGAGCTAGAATCAAAAATTTAAAGCTGGAGATAACTTTAGATGTCATTTTGCTTTGTCCTGGCCCCTTTATTTTCCATATGAGAACTATGAACTCAGAGAACTTAGGGTATTTGTTCCAGGTCACATGGCTTGTTAGAAGCAGAGCTTGAACTGGAATGCAGGTACCTACTCCAGAGCTCTTCCCAGAACATTTCCAGCCTCTTTGTCATCAAGGACCTTCTGTCATCACAGCTCTTTAGGCACTGGAATTCCCCACAGCGTGTGCAGAGCATCAGGAACTGATGGCTCCAGGGTCACTGGCAAGAATTCTCAGGGATTTCTTGGGCATCTCCCCAAAATTTTAACCTTGGCAACAGGAGAAGAGGGTCCTTATAGTCTGCAGAATTTCTATCATTGTGTTGACCAATTTCTAAGGACCTTCTGGTTCCCAAGAGATGACAGTTATAAGTAACCAACACCTACCAGTTTCCTAGTTTACAACTTGCTGGTTGGTTTCTGTGTGACGCTGTGTTAGACATCTGTGGTCTGCTGTCCCAGTGTCCCTCCCTTCTTCCTTTGGTGCTATCCCCACAATTTTGGAGGGGAAGACTAGTCCCCTATTTCTAGCCCATGTGACCTGGGGCTGCCCAAACAGGTCATCACGGTAGTTATTAAGTAATGGGCTTGTGACCCCAACTGGGCCATCCCTGGCACTTTGGCTGAAACTATTGGGAAACAAGTGCTTTCTTTTCATTGGAATAGGTCGTTGCAAAGAACTAAGTAACATGGAATTTCTGGGACCATCTTTGCTGCCATGTCAAAAAAGGTCGCCTGAAAAATGAAGCTAGCACGGAAAACAGGAAAAGAGCTGAGACACACAGAGATAGAATGAGTGCTGATTGACATTGGTTGACTCCTGATCCCAGAGAGCCATCTACTCACAGATATTTTTAGTTGTGAGAGCCAAATCAGTCAGTGTTTTGCCTAAGCTGGTTTATGTTAGGTTTCAGTCACTTGTAATGAAAGTAAGTAATGTGAGTTTCCTTTTATGCTTAGACCTCCTCCCCCAGAGCTTCAGACCCTCCAGGGGATGAAGTGGACCCAAGCAGTGTCTCCTGGCCAGAGTGTCCAAGGGATCCCCAAAACACTACTCTCCTGAACTGATGAGGAGTCTGCCTGGCCACTGTAAGGCCATAGGGGTGTTGCTTTCCTGAGGCTGAGGCTTTCCTTCTGTTAGTCTTCTCCTTTTGCCTTGTTCCATAGTTTCCAGTGTGTGTGTGTGTGTGTGTGTGTGTGTGTGTTTGTGTGCGTGTGCACGCGCGCACGCATGCCCATGTGTGCACATGCTTGATCCCTTTTCTCCTACCTTGCTGGATTATCATGAGGATCAAATGGGATGATGTAGGCACAGTGCCCAGCTCAGTGCCTGGCACTTACGGCAAAGCCTCTTTCCCTTTCCCATCCCTCCTCCAGACTCAGGATGTGATTTAAGAATCCGTGATGTATTCCAATTTTCAGTGCCCTGGATAAATAATGGGGAGTTGGAGCACAGTTGCCAGAAAGTTGCACTAGCTTTAATTAATTTTATCTGTTTAGAGTGAGATCTCTCAAAGTCATTGACTAAATCTATGTCACATATGTTTATGTAAATCAGTATTTTTCTTTTGAGCTGACAGCTGAAGTCTTTGTTTTGTTCCGTGACGCTGCAGCAGAGGCCAAATGTGCCATGTTTTCTCAAGTGATGGCTGCCAGCTCTCCAAATGTCATACTAGGTGAGGCATTTCACGAGGGGGGATGCTTCTGTGTGGAGTGTGGCCAGTAAGCGTCTACAAGCCTGTTTTTATTCTCTTTATTTTCATACATTTGCTTTTTCTTTATTCAAGTTATAAAATAATTCATACTTATAAGTCAAACAATAGAGTATATAAAAAAGTAATTTTTTAAATAATTTTTTAAATGTTTCTTTATTTTTGAGAGAGAGAGAGACAGGGCACAAATGGGAGACAGAGAGAGAGGAAGACATAGAATCTGAAGCAGGATCCAGGCTCTGAGCTGTCAGCACAGAGCCCGACACAGGGCTCGAATTCATGAACCATGAGATCATGACGTAGGGCGGAAGTTGGACACTTAACCGACTGAGCCCCCCAGTGCCCCAAAAAGTAATTTTCTTAATCCCCATTTTCTGAATGGTAAACAACGTAAGCAGTTCTTGTGTATCCTGCCATATATTCTCCATACACAGTTTTCTACATATACACATTTGCCCCACATTATATATATATATATGCCTACTTATAGGCTACCCCTTTTAATTTTTAAATGCAAAATAAGATCGTATTCTATAACTTGATTTTTTTTCCAGTTTATTTATTTTGAGGGGAGGGGAGGGGCAGAGGGAGAGATTAAGCAGGCCCCACACTCAGTGCAAAATCCAACGTGGGATGCGGGGCTCGAACTCATGGACCCGTGAGATCATGACATGAGCCAAAACCAAGAGTCCAGTGCACAACCGACTGAACCATCCAGGTGCCCCATAACTTGCTTTTTTTTTAACTTAATAATCACAGATCTCTTTTCAAGTCAGTGTATGTACATATAACTCATTGTTCTTCTTGTTTGCATTGTTTTCTATTGTATGGATGTACCACAATTTATTTATCCTTTTAATAGATTTTTCAGTTATTTGAAGCGTTTTTGCTATTACATATAATGCTCTGTGAATATATTTATTTATGTTCAAGGAACTATTTGGCCATTAACTTTCGGCCCATGTGCTACATGTGAGGGAGACTTACTATAACAACATTTACTCATCCTGTCCGTCTGTCCACCACACAAGACAATATCCTCACTCCCTTTCCCAAGGCATGTGTTTTGCAGAGCACTATTTGAAAAACACCATTCTGTGGATGCAGAACTTGGACTCAGATGTAAGACCAGCCTTCCTCCAGACGTGACTTGGAGAACTGATTTCTCTGTTTCTTTCCTTTTCCTTGCCCTGTTGTGCCCTCAGCATCCTGGCCACCTCCACAGTCAGTGATAAGATGCTATTGGAATTAAAGGGCTTTGAAGTCCAGATAAATGAGGTAATCAATCTCTGCTCTCTAGGGGTGCAGGGTGGGGTCTGTGTCTACTGAATGGCCTTAGTAGTGCTGTGTATATACTAAGTACCTAATTAATATGAAATAAGACCAATAAATCCAGTGGCTGAAGCGATCCCTTTGAAGTTCAGGTCAACTCTGAGCCATCTGGGAAGAATGAATGGAATGGATAATTGAAACTCATAGATAATCCCAAACCTCACTGTAATAGGTTCAGGCTCTTTACCTATTAAACCCTTCCTCAGAACTGCTAAAACAAATCCCCTCTTGTATTTATTTTTTTCAATTTTGTGAAATTAAGCAGTGAAAGGACCATCAGGAATGTGAAAGGAGAAAGAATCAGAGTCCTAAGGGACACATTCATAGATGTTTCATAAGCAACTTCTGAATCACGAAGTGTCAAGTGCCAAGGGCCTGGCCAGTGATAGACACAGAGACCTAAAAATGGGAGTTCCCTGGGGCTGCTCCAGACTTGGTGGGGTGAGAGTCTGGTTCCAGAAGAGGTAAAATAACTCTCAGTCTATGGCCATTTAGCTGGAGATGCCACAGCTTTGCCTTCATGGTTAGTCATGGATGTCAGTCAGCCTTTAGGATGGACATCGGTGTTTCTTCCCGTGCGAGGGCCTAGGTGCATTTTCGTAAAAAGGAGTCAACCCATCACATCCCTGAGGAAAATGGAAAAAGAATGCACTGTGTGCAGGGGGATGGAGGCCTAGGCAGTGAGGGTTGTTGTTGGTGGTGGTGAGGACACTTGAGTCTGCACCTGGCTTCGCTACAAGCTGGCTGTGTGATTCTGGGACCTGGGCGTTGGCTTTCTCTGCCACAGTTCCCCTCTCGGTAAAACGAAGGGGTTGAAATGTAGGATTCTGAGAATGGGCCATCTCTGACTCTGGAAACAACCCTACAAGCCTGAAGAATTTAACACTGTTGCTCCATAGGGGGGTTTCAGCAGGAAGAGGGGACAGATGGCTTTCTCTGGAACGGGTTCAGAAATGTGGTGTGTGATGTACGGTGTGAATGAAGCATGGTGCCCTTTAAACACAGCTTCACCCTGGGAGTGCTCTGCTCTCCGCTGTGCTGTCTGGCTTTCATTCACATTCCAGCGTCACTCTGGGCATGGGCAGCTCTCACGGGCGGGCTTGTGCACTAGAACACACACACACACACACACACACACACACACACACACCAGCTCTGACACACACTCCATGACTCACGAACTGACAGAGTATTACACACACGGGCTGATTCATCAGGGACGTTTACACACACAGGCTCACACTCACTGTGACGTGTAAATGTGTCTGATCCACAGTGACAGTCACTCCCACAGGAGCCTTGGTTGACTATCACACCAGCGTCTGCAAATGATTTGCGTTCTTGGCTCCTTGGAACTGCCTGTTCTTTGTCTTTCTGTTCACTGTTCAACCCTTTCCTTCCCTTCTGCCTCCTGCTTGGCTGCTTTTGGTTTCTTGCTCCAATGCTCCCTAGCCAGATCCCTGGACTGTACCCTGCAAACTTCAAAGGTCTTTTCCAAGTCTGGGGCTCTTTGTTATAACTCTTCAGCTGTGAAGAGTCCTTTCCCCGTGGGGTCTCACCCCCTTCCTGACCTGGGTATCTCCTCCTAGCTTCCTCAGAGGATCTTAGCTGGAGGATCTCCAATATCTGTGCCATTTGAGCCAGCCCCCTTCCCCACATGAGGGGAACCAATGGTTGGTTACGTGATAGAATGTGCCGGCACCTTCTGGAATGTGGTCTTCACCATCTCTGAGAGCATGCTTTCTCTTCCCAGCAGTCCAGGCAGATGGAAGTGTTGGGACCTCTGGAGAACCCATCTCTAGTTGAGCAGGAATAGCTGTTTCTGAAGTTGTAGAAAAAAGAAGGTGCTGCACATCCAAAAGCAGATAATGGGCTGCAGGCCTGAGCTCTTTCCAGATGTCTACCCCCAGAGTGGGAATGAGCCAGGGGTGGGGGGGGAGACCGCAGAGGAAGGAGGGGCTCACTGAGCACCAAGGTCTGTGTGTAGTGGTCACTGACCTGCCTTCACCTGCTGGCTGCTGGCCATGGTTCTAACAGGAGCACAGGGGAACAAGACTTGGTGCTTGCAGGAGTAGAGTGCTCTTTTCCTGGGCAGTGTGTGTGGGGGGTCCTTCAAAAAAGAGAGGGAGTATAGCAGAGTCTGGTGAATAGTACAGGCCAGGATCGGTATGCCCAGGCCCTTGTTCAAGCCTTTAACATCTACGTGATCCTGGGCATGTCACTTGCCACTGTGAGCATCTGCTTCCTTGGCTGCTAAAGTGCCCTACTAACACTTCTCTTTCTGCTCCAAAGATGTGCTTCTGGGGATTCAGTGAGATTCTGGACATGACTGTGTTTTGACACATTCCTCTCTTTAGGAGAAGAGATGATTGGGGCCTTCCTCGTGGATCGCGCCTCCACGGCTGTGCTCCGAGAGAGTTCACATCTAAGTACGTGTTGTTCAGTGATGTTGAGAACCAAGGAGCCTCGTGTGCCTAGAAGCATAGAGATTCTTGGCTCTTGGCTAGCTTCTTATAGCCAAGGGTTGAAATGCCCCCTTTCAACTCTGAAATTTTAAGGATCTGGCAAGCCTTGAGAACATTTCCCCCTGTGTCTGTGTGAGAACCTTATCTCTGACCACATTCTATCCATCTGAAGGACTAGAACCTGGAGGAACTACCATGCCTTAGCGGACACGGTCTACCTCAAACCCATACCTGCTGAATATCCTCTGTTCCCCTCCCCACTTTAATACTGGAAAAGGCCCGAGCCAACACAGGGAGATTTCCTGCTAACTCTTGCTTGCAAATGATTTGCTGACTTTGGATTTAAAATTATTTTGCCTAGAAGAGCTAAGATTATGTTGGAGATACTCTGGCAGGCTCAGCAAGTCACAGCCTGCTTCTGCCAAGACCCCAAACCCTAAAGGGGAGAAGCTCTAAGATGAAGAGAGTTGATCTGAACATGCCATGTTGCGTTTTCAACAGAAGTATCTCGAAGTTTCCTCACGAATTCTTCATCCTCTGGGTATAATCTGGAGGATGTATTGCAGAGACTAGAAAGACTACCTTATATTTAAATATGCATTGAGGGGCACCGGCTGGCTCAGTCGGTTAAGCACCCCATTCTTGATTTCAGCTCAGGTTGTGATCTTGCAGTCAGTCTTGAGATTGAGCTCCGTGCCGTACTGGGCACAGAGCCTGCCTAAGATTCTCTCTCTTTGGGGTGCCCGGGTGGCTCAGTCAGTTAAGCGTCCAACTTCAGCTCACATTCTCACAACTTGTGGGTTCGAGCCCCACATCGGGCTCTGTGCTGACAGCTCAGAGCCTGGAACTCACTTCAGGTTCTGTGTCTCCCTCTCTCTCTCTGTCCCTCCTCTGCTTGCACTATCTCTGTCTCTCTCTTAAAAGTAAATAAACATTAAAAAATAAAAAAAAAAGATTCTTTCTCTTCCTCTCCCTCTGCCCCTCTCCCCTACTTGCACTGTCTCTTATAAATAAATAATAAATTAAATAAGTAAATAAATATTTTGATGTGAAGGATTACAATTTACTGTAAGGTTACAATTTACTGTAACCCGGCAAACAATTCACAGTGTACCATGTTATTTGCACCTCTGTTCCATAGAAATTTGATATATGGAAACCTAACACGATGTTTACTGAACTCTCAGTTAAATATTTAACTTACGTAGCACTTACTATGTGCCAAGCGCAGTCCTAAGCATTTTTCTACAATATTAGCTTATTTGATTGTGATAATACCCTTATGAGGTCGGTACCCTTATTTCCATTTTGCTGACGAGGACCCCAAGATAGAGCTGACACAGCTTGTGTGTGGTGGGCATAGGACTGCAACCCAGTAACCTGCCTTGGGAAAGTAGCCAAGACCCTTGCTCTTGGCCCTCTATTGGGTTGACAGTTACTACGACAGGGTCATAATTCTCCAGCTGGTTTTCTTTTTTCTTTTCTTTTTTTTTTTTTTTAACGTTTATTTATTTTTGAGACAGAGAGAGACAGAGCGTGAACGGGGGAGAGTCAGAGAGAGGGAGACACAGAATCCGAAACAGGCCCCAGGCTCTGAGCTGTCAGCACAGAGCCCGACGTGGGGCTCGAACCCACGGACCATGAAATCATGACCTGAGCCTAAGTTGGCCGCTCAACAGACTGAGCCACCCAGGCGCCCCTCTCCAGCTGGTTTTCTTGAGGGCAGTGGCAATTCTTGACTTGTTGGCAGTGAGGAGAAATGGAACACAGGCCAGAACTCTTGCTTGGCACTTTTGTTCAGGCCCAGGTTCACGATCTGAGGAGCTGTCTCTTCCCAGGGCTCCACCAGGAGATACATCTACGGAGAAGAGAGAAGTGAAGGCTCTTTCCCTAACTGCCTTCAACCCACTCCAGGGGAGTCCTGTGGAGTCATTGTTCTCCCAGCCCCAGCTCTTGGGCCTCTTTTGGCAAAGGCCCTGCGGCTTCTCTTATTTACCCATTAACAATTAAGCTCTAGGCATTTAACATATAAACACAGAAAACATCAGCATAATTACAGCAAAGTTTCAAAAGCTCTTTGGCAAGGAAGGGCCTGAATATTTACTTAACAAAAGAATTCCTGACTTCAGTCTTTAATAAAGAATTCACAATAAGATTTAACTAGCCAGCTTCCCCAGTAAATTAAAAACATTCTTTTATTCACCAAGAATACGATTTGTGCTTTAAAAATTGTGACTCACACACAACTTTTCAAGAGAACATTCACAACTCTTTTTTTCTGAGAGCTCTGTGCCCACACTACCTTCCCGTATTTGTCACTTGTTGAGATGGTCCTTCTCTGAGCAGAGATTGATGTTGTGCATATGTGTGTGTGTGCTGAGTATAGTAGGGCAGGTTGCAGGAGACTTTTCCCTTTGTTTTAAGCTCGTCTTCTACACAAGAGCTTCTTTTAAGACCTGACCTGCGAAGAATGTTTGTTCAGAGTAATGACTTTTCATTAAGTATTTCTTCTGTGATTTGAGGGATTTAAGCCAGTCTATGAAAGTCCAACGTCCTTGAGAAGGGGAGGGAAGACGGGGAGAAAACACTAGTGGGTTTATTAGGTACAAGAGGGACATTCACTTGTTTATTTGTTTGTTCTTCTAGTCATCCATAAGTCCTACTTATAAGTCATTCGTAAGTCCATCCTATAGTCCTACTATTGCCAGACACTTGGGATACAAAGATAATTAAACAAATAGTACAGTCAGGAAGACAGACAAATAGTTAAGCTACACAGCTAAGCAAGGTGAAAAGTCAAGGTAGAGTTCCTGCTTCTTCTCGGCAAGGGCTAACAGATGGATTAGACACAGGGGCACTGTTGGGGAAGCTTTCATAGAGCTGACAGTTGAGTTGCGAAGGTTGAGGCATAATAAAAATAAAAAATCTAACACACGTTATATTTGCTATGTGCCCAACACTATGCTAAACATCTAAATTTTAACTCATGTACCACCCCCCCCCCTGGAAATACCATAAGGAAAGTCCTATTACTATCCTTACTTTACATTGAAGGAGACTGAAGTTCAGAGAAGTTAAGTGGTTTCTCCAAGTCCCATAGCTAGAGAGCAGCTGAACTGAGATCAGAGCCCAGCCGTTGCTCCTGGCAAGGGCCCTAACCACTAGGATGAATTACTGTGTGCAGTGGTAATTATTATTTTAGTTATGAAATACTTCAAATATCTAGAAAAATAGAGAATAACATAATAAATTCCCATGAATCCACGATCTGTATCCATTGAATTCTAATATGTTGCCTTGCTTGCTTAGTTTTTCTTTAAAAGAAAAGAAAAGAAAGGAAAAGAAAAGAAAAGAAAGGAAAAGAAAAGAAAAGAAAGGAAAAGAAAAGAGAAAAGAAATTTCAGATACAGTTGAAGTCCCTTTGGGTATTCTACACTGAACACATTCCTCTCCTTCCACTGAGGTAGCATCTATCCTGAATTTGTGATTCTGTTTACCATGCATTTTTTTAAAGTTTATTTACTTATTTTGAGAGAGAGAGAAAGAGGCAGAGATAAGAGAGAGAATCCCAAGCAGGCTTCACATCATCAGTGTGGAGCCCAATGTGGGGCTTGAACCCATGAACCCGTGAGATCACGACCTGAGCAGAAGTCAAGAGTCTTAATGGATTGAGCCACCCAGGCACCGCCTCACAGGCATGTTTTTTTTAATGCTATTAAAGCATGTGTACAAATATATTAACAACATATAACTTTGTTTTGCATGTTTTCAAACCTGATATAAACAGTGTCATTTTACAACTGGCTATTGCATTCCACATTCCTTTTTTTTTTTTAAGATTTTATTTTTAAGTAATCTCTACACCTAATGTGGGGCTTGAACCCACAATGCTGAGATCAAGAGTCACAGGCTCTACCAAGTGAGGCAGCCAGGTGCCCATGCATTCTGTATTCTATCTTTGAGATTTTATCTCTGTCAGTTTCTTATAGTTCTAAGCTCATTTATTTAAAACAGCATATCATGAAATATCACTTAAAGTATTGTATAGTATTCCACTGTATGAATAATACATCATGTATTAATTCTCTAGCTTTTAAAAATGTTTTACTGTTACAGACAATGCTGTAATGAACTTTCCTGGGAACATCCTTTTTTTGTGCTCCTATGAAAATTTTAGAAGACGCATTGTTGGGGGGAAGAGTGGTCCGTTTTTAGCTTCATCTTGTGAAATTCCACTCCAATGAAATTGGCCAGCTGTATTCCTATCAGTAAGTGTGGGTCCTATTGTATTGGCCCAATACTTGCTATGATCAAAAATGACTTTATGATCAAGCAAATGACTTTTTATTGTTATTTTAATTTCATTCTCTGATTACCAGGGAAGGTGAACATTTTTATAGTTTTTGTTTGTTTCTTCTGTGAATTTCCTGTATATTTTTGTTCACTTTGATATTTATTCATTTGGCTTTTTCTGAATTTATTATTTTTTTTATTTTAAAAATTAACAGAGTAAAATTGACTTTTTTGAGGAGGGGGGTTTGCAATTCTGAATTGTAATACATATATAGATTGTAACCATTAGAGCAATAGGGAAACAGAGCAGTTTTATTACCCCAAGAAACTATCAGAATACTTTAAAGGATGACTTAATTTCTTTACTAGGTATAGGACTATTTGGGTTATCTATCTTTTCTTAGGTAAGTTTTGGTAATTTGTGGCTTTCAAGGAATTGGTCCATTTTATCTAAGTTGTCAAATTCATTTGTGTAGAGTTGTTCATAGTATTCTCTTATTATTCTTTTAATGTCTGTGGGGTCTGTAGTGAGAGCCTCTCTTTCATTCCAGATATTGGTGATTGGTGTCCTCTCTCCCACCACTCTCCCCTGTTTTTTTTGTTAGCCTAGCTAGAGATTTATCAATTTTATTGAAATTTTTAAAGACTCAGCTTTTCGCGTCGTCGTTGATGTTCTCTATTTTTGTTTTTACTTTTATTGAGTCTTTATGCTTTCCTTCCTTCTGAAAGTTTTGAGTTCACTTTTCTTTTTCTAGTTTCTTATGGTAGGAGCTTAGAATATTGGATTGAAGTCTTTCTTTGTTTCAAATGTAAGCATTTAATAGTATACATTTCCCTCTAAGCACTGCTTTAGCTGCATCCCACAAATGCTGATATGTTGTGTTCCTATTCAGGTCCAAGTATTTTCTAATTTCCATTGAGACTTCCTCTTTGACCCATGCATTATTATGTTGTTTAATTTCCAAGTATTTGGAGGTTTTCCAGTTATCTTTCTGTTATTGATTGCTAGTTTAATTACATTATGGTCAGAGAACATGCTTTGTATGATTTCAAGTCTATTAAATTTATTTAGGTTTGTTTTATGACTCTGGATAAAATCTATCATAGTGAATGTTCTGTGTGCATTTGAGAAGAATGTATATTCTGTTCCTGTTGTGTGGAGTGTTCTATAAATATTTGGATCCAGTTGGTAGATGGAATAGTTCAGTTCTTCTATATATTTACTGATTTTCTGTTGGCTTATTCTATCAATTACTGAGAGAGGAGTGTTGAAGTCTCCAACTATAATTATGGATTTATCTAATTCTTTCAATTCTGTCAGTGTTGCTGCATGGATTTTTAAGCTCTTTTGTTAGGGGCATGCACATTTAAAGTTGTCTTCTTGGTGAATTGACTTTTGTTATTAGGTATTGCTGTCTCTGTTCCGGGAAATTATCCTTGCCATGCAGTCTCTTTTCTCTAACATTAATATAGCCACTCTTTCTTTTTTTTATTAATTTTTTATTTATTAAAAAAATTCTTTTAACGTTTATTTATTTTTGAGATAGAGAGACAGAGTGAGAGTGGGGGAGGGGCAGATAGCGAGGGAAACACAGAATCTGAAGCAGACTCCAGGCTCTAAGCTGTCAGCACAGAGCCCGATGTGGAGCTCGATCTCAGGAACAGTGAGATTGGGGTCTGAGCCGAAGTGGACACTTAATCGACTGAGCCACCCGGGTGCCCCTCTAGTTTTCTTTTGATTAGTCTGCATGGTATATCTTTTTCCATTCTTTTACTTAAAAAAAATTTTTTTAATGTTTGTTTTTGAGAGAGAGAGAGACAGACAGACAGAC
>NW_026058496.1:0-30263 GCF_023721935.1 Panthera uncia
GGGTCTCTGGTCTTGAGGGGGAGGGCCTCTGGTCTTGAGGGGGCGGGCCTCTGGTCTTGAGGGGGAGGGCCTCCGGCCCTCAGTGTCCTATGCTAACCTGAAATTCTCGCCACTGGTATACGCTTTGTGGATGAAAGCTGAGAATTCCAATCTCTCCTTTTATCTCGTCAGTAGCTGGATCTGACTTTCAGGTGAGGTTCTGCCCAGAAGCCTGATCCAAAACGCACGGGGGAAACGCATGTCTTTGTCCCGCAGCCCCTGCACGCGCAGCACGTGTCACTGGTCTTCAGGGCAGCCTGGGGCATCAGGAAGCATCTGTGTTCCCAGGTAGACGAGAATCGGCCGCTTCAAGCGGTACCGTTCCCCCAGGCCACACAGGGATTTCGGCTCAGGTCTCTCTGGATCAGAATCCAGCGTGAAGAGTGGGTCTTGGCCCCGCAGCCGCTCACCGCCCTCCGCGCCCAGCTCTCCGACGCTGCGCGCACCGCCAGCCCACCCCTGGGAGTCGTCTTGGGGCCTCGTCCCAGGCCCTGCATCCGTCTGCCTAGCTGATGGAGACACAGGGGCCAGCCCAGGACAAGGGTCGGACTTGATCCCTCTGCAGCGGCCCCGGGGGCGGGGTTCTTGCGCACCCCTCCCTCCCCAGACGCAGATGCAACCTCACTAGGGCCACGGATCCTCGGATCCTCGACCCTGGGAGGACAGGACGGCTCAGAGCCCCACTCCCCCAAGTTTTTCTCATCAGAGAACAGAGGAAGCATGCTTTTTAGGGCAAAACAGCGAGATTTATTGGAGTAAATGCCTGAAAGACAGCAGGGAGGGAAAAGGGGGAATGAAAAACAAAACAGCCAAAGCCAGGTCCCTCTCCCCAGCCCTATTTTTAGATCCGAGTTACTTATTAAGGAGCCCTGTTCCTGTAAGCGGGGGTCCTGCCCACCTCGTTGGCTCTTTGCTCCCTGGGCCTCAGACCTGGGGTGGGGGGGGTGGTGGGGGGTCTGACCGTGGCTGACAGACCTCCCAGGAGCCTGCCCGGCTTCCTGTTCCAGATGGGATTTCTGGGACTAATTGTCCTTTTCCTGACAAACACTAAGTTATTTGATCTTCACTCTCTGCATGGAACTGCCATTTCTGAAGCAAAATAAATCACTTGAAATTGGCTTTGACCAGTAAGCTGGAACCAAGCTGTGGTTCTGTCTTCTCTCCCCACTTTGGAGCCGAAGTGCACTATAATTAAGGCCATTATCAGCCACTTGGGTTGGGGTGGGGGGCACATTTAACAAGTGGTGAGTGAAGTGGCTGAAATTTCAGAACTGCTCCCCCAGCAGAGGGAAGCTGGGCAAGTCAGCACCTTTTCAAAGGATGTTTTATTAACCCTTTCCTCCAGAACATTCAAGACAAGTTTTGTTCCCCCCTCTTCTCCCCCCCCCCCCCCCCCACCGCTGGGAACCATAGTTGGCTTTCATTGATTTTAGAAGTTGTGAATACATCCACTTTCCAAAATCAGCACTTAGGCTTTACTGAATTTTACACAGAAATCGTCTGGAAATCAAGTACCAAGTTTCCATTTTTAATAGAAGTTATAGTTATGACAAGAGAATGGGACTTGGCCTCTGGTGACAGGGCATAGGTCCATCCGCAGGACATATGCCCCGGTCACCGTTGTCTCTGCGCAGCTACAGTCGATGTTTTCAGTAAGGTTGAGTGGGCAGGGTCAGTTAACACTGCTCAATTCCACACACTGCAGAGATTCAGGAACTTGACCATGGTGTTCGGAAATCACAAGAAATGAAACACAGATGCAAGGGGCTGGGGAAAAAAGGCAGCCCCAGGGCCACCCGATCTGTGGAGCTGGAGGAATGACTTATCTTGGCAGGTCGGCTACCACTTACTAAACGCGATCAAGACCATAAAATTCCTCTTTCCTTTTCTTTAGTTTTTTTTTTTATTTTTTTATTTAATGTTTATTTATTTTTGAGAGATGGAGCACAAGTGGGGAGGGGCAGAGAGAGAGGGAGACACAGAATCCGAAGGCTCCAGGCTCCGAGCTGTCAGCACAGAGCCCGACCTGGGGCTCAAACTCACCCATCACGAGATCATGACCTGAGCCAAGTCAGACACTTAACCGACTGAACCACCCAGGTGCCCCCCACTTTCCTTTTCGATAATGGGCCCGAGATTTACCATTTGGAAAGATAATCATATTTCATCCTAGTTTTCTAGTACTCTGATTGCGTTAGGCAATCACATGGGAGGGAAATTTGTTCCATATTTAGATACGCATTTCCCTGGCAAAGTTTTGAGTGGCTATCTGTGGTATAAAATGAGCCGTGCACTGGAGAGCCTGGGTGGCTCAGTCAGTTGGGCCTCCAGCTTTGGTTGTGATCTCCCGGCTTGTGAGTTTGAGCCCCGCGTCGGGCTCTGTGCTGACAGCTCGGAGCCCAGAGCCTGCTTCAGATTCTGTGTCACCTTCTCTCTCTGTCCCTCCTGTGCTTGCACTCTGTCTCTCTCTCTCTCTCTCTC
Source organism: Panthera uncia (assembly GCF_023721935.1). Lineage (NCBI taxonomy): Eukaryota > Metazoa > Chordata > Mammalia > Carnivora > Felidae > Panthera > Panthera uncia. The sequence continues at coordinate 2,521 of NW_026058496.1, forward strand.
TCTCTCTCTCTCAAAAATAAATAAAGATTAAAAAAAATTAAAAGAAAAAAAGAGAGCCATGCATTGAAAGGGGCAGCCCAGGACCATGCACATGTGATTGTGACACACAGGCGTCAGTTTCCAGGAAACCCAGGAAACGCAAGATGGAGTCACAGACCTGGCCCATTTGAACTCGGAGGGTGCAGAGGCGCCCCTCGAATTTTTCTGCCCGACAGGGAGGGTGGTAGTAAACGAGGGGCTTGTGTCTGTGTCACTTGCCCTCCGTATCACACTGCGAAGCTGGAAGGAAATTGTGTTCAGCCCGTGCTCTTCCAGAGCCGGGTCACCGGAGTGGTGATCCCCGGAAGCGCGGTGCAGATCTAAACAGGAGCATTTTCTAAACAGAGCTCCTTGGCCGCTGTCAACATGTCAGCATACAGTTCCATTTTCTACGTGCACCCACCTCGCACAGACTGACCACCCCCCAGAGATCGCGTTTGGGACTCCGGCTGCCTCCAGGGTCCCCTGCGACTCTTATGTCTAAGGCAACGAGCTTTAGAGCCCGGGGCTCCAGCCCGGCATGAATGACCGCTGTGTCAATCAACCACCACCTCCTCCCTCGAGTGACTGCCTGTCCGTCCCTCCTGGGAAAGCTGAATCGCCTCCCTCCACTCTCCCTGGCTTTAGGTATTGGACTGGGCCCTCTGCTCCCCTTCGTGGCAATAGTAGGAAAAACGGGAGCTTTTTCTTGGTCTGATTTCCAACCTCATCCACCGCTGCCCAGCTGTATGATCATGAACAAATCTCTCAGCTTCTCTGGGACCCAGTTACTCATTTTGTGAGATGGACGTAATAATAGTGACCTCCTAGGGAACCGTAAGAACTCAGTGGGATAACATACGCAAAGTGCACGGTCGCGGGAGGACGCGGGTGCCCTTAAGCTCCCTTCCCCAGTTTCTATTCCCGTGTCCAGATCGGCTGCTGGGGCTGCTGTAACAAATTGCCACCATCCTGGTGGCTCGGAACAACACAAACTGATTCTCTCTCGGTGTTGACGCTGTAAGTCCAAAGGCAAGGTGTTCACAGAGCCATGCTCTCCCTGAAGACCCCAGGGAAGAATCCCTCCTTGCTCTTTGAGCTTCTGGCCTCACCCGACCTGTGGCTGCATCCCTCCAACCCACCCCTGCCTCCGCCTCCACCGACCTTCCCTGTGTCTATCTATTGTCTTCCCCATCTTTTTAGAAGGCCACCAGCCGTCAGATTTGGGACCCCAACCAGTGCGGCAGAACCTCACCTTAATTTCACGAATTACCTCTTCAAAGACCTCATGTCCAAATAAGATCACATCCTGAGGTCCCGGCTAGGAATGAATCTTGGGGAAGACGCTGTGCAAACCACTGTAACACTGTAAATTTCTACAAGTGTTTTCGAAGGATAAGACTTTAACTTTCCTTGAAATTTCCCAAACACGTTCAAAGCAGGTGTATTTTATAAACACCTACCAAAATGCTTATTGATTTTTTGTTTTTGCGAAACTTAAAGACGTATTCAATTTGACATTTTCATTATTATTAAGGTGCAGTGGCCCAGTGTCGTTTTTGATGGCACACAACGTGTTTTCACGATTTCTGCAGTCCAGCTGCCTTGTTGGACAGGTTTCCACGGAGTGCGGATGCCGTTGTCAGGTTACAAATCTGCAGGGAGGTTTTTGAGACAATTCAAGCCCTGTGATCTCCTAGATGCTACCATCACTTTCAAAAAATACGTCGTGTTCAAACTGTGTTCCAGGAACAAAAGATCAAAAGTTTGTCGTTCCTGGGTTTTACTACAAGATCTACTCCTTAAAAATAAAATTCTGGAAAAAATTCAGCGGCTAAACCACTATTTCAATAACTAAGCAAATTCAGTATGTGTCACTATCTTTATAAAATGTTTAAAACTCTTAATAAGAAGGTTAGAGTGGGAGAGAGCCAAAGCATAAGAGACTCTTAAAAACTGAGAACAAACTGAGGGCTGATGGGGGGTGGGAGGGAGGGGAGGGTGGGTGATGGGCATTGAGGAGGGCACCTGTTGGGATGAGCACTGGGTGTTGTATGGAAACCAATTTGACAATAAATTTCATATATTTAAAAAATAAATAAATAAAATAAATACAACTCTTAATAAGAAGTATTAAATATCAGAGTCCTAGAATCTTAAGAATCAAGGGATCCCAGCGATATTGACTCCCACCTTCTCAGCTTATACTTGAGAAAACTGATGTTCTGAAGGATTAAGTGGTGAGTCTCACAAGGACATACAGCTAGTTAGTTGCAGAAGCCACATTAGGGTTCGACCTTCATGAGTGAGCTCCTCCCTCCATACCAATATCAGATCTGTAGGTGGGATTTTTAGAGAATCCTTCTAGATGGTATCATTGTCTCAGAAGGCTCTCCCAGCTGCGGGTGAGCGGGCCAGGTTTCCTGCTTTCATTGTCACTTGGTGGCTCCAATTTTTAACAGATACACTTGGATATAAAAATTTTCAGAAACCGTTTGGCTTATTTAATGACGATTTTTGTGTAGTCATAATACAGATCCATGCAGCACCATCAAGAGATACTTAATACCATATTAAAATATTTCTTGAGCACTGCTCTAGGATGGAAATTCTGATATTTGTTGGAAAAACAAAGATGAAAAAGATCTAGAATACTCCCTCCAAGATTCATAGTCATGGCTTATAAGCTAGTCATTAAAACACTGTATACTGAATTTAATAAGATAAGCAGGAACTTTTATAATGTTAGCAGACAGGGGAAATGTCAAGAAAGGCTTCACGTATTATCAGAGGAAGACACGTAATTGTGGGAAGTATGAAAATAAATGTTAGATTATGAAAGCAGCAGGCACGCTGAGTTCCCAGAAGGCTTCCCTTGTCCACAGCTCATTAAACGGATTCATTCAAAAGGCTTTGTTTGGCTCTTATTCCGGTCTAGGCACCGTGCGACACAAGGCATAAGACAAATGAGTCATCGTGTCTGCCATCAGATGGAGTGGATTATTCTATCCTAAGACTTAGAATTTGATTGGCTTCAAAGAATTTATAATCCAACTCCACTCATTAGCCAGCCAGAATGAAGAGATCGCCACCCGAGTTTCCATTTGGGGCCTGTCCACGGGATAGGGGGCCCATGGGAAGTAAATCTGTCGTACGGGTGAGTGAGCCTTTGAAAGGGGTCTCTGGGCACATGACTGAGGAGACCTAGACCCTTGCCATATTTGCAAGCTGATGACTTTGGAAACACCGATTTTTCTTAAATTTGCTCCAGGGCTAATGGAGACATACCAAGACCCAAATCCTAAAGAGTTATTTAAGAGCAGAGACTAAAATGAGGTGTAGTAGATAAACCATTGTCCAATTCACCAATGCACTGGTCTTCTATTGCTGTACAAGCACACGATTAGTAGCCCAAAACAGCACACATTTATTAACTTTTTTTCCTTTGGTGGAAACAATAGGGAAGTTACCTAGTGACTTGTTCTAAGGGACAGATGTCTGCCAAACGTGTGCCAGCATCGACACAATTCAATTACCCACAGCAATGACACTGAATATACACAGAACCACTCTCCTAGCCCATAATTCAGTTCATTAACTTGCTTAAAATTCTAGATATTCACTGCACAATACAATGCCTATAGTTAGCAATGCTTCCGTGGTGCCCTTAAAAATTTTTAACAGGATAGTTCCCATGTGAACTGTTCTTAACACACACACACACACACACCACAAAGGGACACAAGGAAACTTTTGGAGGCGATACATGTTTATTACCTTGGTTGTGGTGATGATATCACAGGTGTATGCATTTGCCTAAACTCATCAAATTGTATATTTTAAATAGGTGCAGTTTTTGTATGTAAATTAGAACTCGGTAAAGTTGTTTCTTAAGAAGCTTGCCATGCTTATAATTCTAAGCTCGTTTAACTTCTGCTATCAAATACATTTATGTTTTGATCTTTTCTTCGCACCATCCTCTCTAATCTATGCTTTCATCTGTTTGGCTGCAGTGACATCTCAGTAACGCCTTCCACACCTTCCTTCCCCAAAAGGTTAGAAACCTCACTCATTTCCATGTGGTTTTGCACATGAGCATTTCTTCCGAGAAAACCACCAATGTGAATTCAAATGAGAAGAAACTAAGACGCTCACTGGGGTCCACTAAAGCCTGTTTCAAGCCTCTCCAACACCTTGATGATTTCTGATGGGATACCGAAATTGGCTGTCATGAGATGTAGCTGTACCATAAAGCTCTTATCCACTCTGGCCCCAGAGTCCTTGTGTTCAAATCCTGCCCCACCAGAGACCAGCTGTGTGACTTCAAGTTACCCACACTCCCAGGCTGAGCACATGACAAACCCAGGTTGGTGCTATCATGTCTTCCGCAGCTGTAACAACAAAGAATGCGTGAGGTGGTAAGGCAAATGTAGTTACCTTTCTGGAAGCAAAGGCGTTTTCAACGGTACTACTGGAGGTATTCTCAGCTTCAAAAACATATCACATCTAGGAGCCTGTGTTCTTTAGTACTTTGGGGATAACGGATTACTTTTCTCTTTCTTCAGATCATGGCTTCAAAGTCTTGATTGGCTCCGGGGGCCATTTATAGACACACTGAGAGGACGATCACAAGTTACCGCTGAAGATTACTGACATGAGAAAAGAGAAAACTCCACAAAGTAGCTCCTGTAAAACCCAGGTGTGGAGCTCATGTCACTCTTTTCATCTGTATAATGGGATGAGAAAACAGTACTTACCTTATAGAATGTTCGTGAGGATCAAGTGATCAAGAAATGTCGAACTCACACCTCGACTCAGAGTATCTGCTCTTGAAATGTTAGCTTTGTTATTATCAACATCCTCATCCTCAACGTCATCCTTATGCTTATGGTGCCATCATCACCACCACCTTCACCCTCATCACCAACATCATCACAACCCTCACCATCACCTCATCATCATGACCACCACCACCACCATCATCGCGATCTCCTCTAGCCTTTGTCAGGCTTTCTTTCTGACTCCAAACGTGTTCTCCTTTTTTCCAGGGAGCCCCACCTTTACCCTTCTTCTCTACGACACCACACAATTCCCACCCCTCTGACTGCTGTTCAGAGCCCCTCCACCAGCACCTCTGGCATCACCTCTGCATGGTGATCACCCAGAAGAGTCATTTTGGCCTTTTGTCCTCCTGTTTCTTCTCATTTTTTCTCTAACAATTGTATTCATCATAAAATTCCCATGAGCTCATTTATTAAGAGTATATATTTTCAACCTGTTCCCTTTTTCACTTTCCAGTAGGAGATTCACTTTGGATATCCCGCATATAGAAAAACATATTTCAGATAGACTTTGGTATTATTTCTCCAAACTAAAGTTTTCAGCTGGATTCACTGATTTCTTTTCATCAAGAAATATAAGACATAAGGTAAGTGGTCACAGTGGAAAGGAACCAGACAATTCTGGGAAGCCTTGCCAGGAAGCTATAGACCCATCCCTACCACCGAGGACTGTTGTCTTATCCCATGGAGGCGGTGATGTGATGGGGAGAAGACAGAATCCCTGAGTCAAACAAGACTCATGGGGCTAGTGGAGCAGACTAGGGTTTATGATCCTATCCCGGAGCCATGCCTCTTTAAGGCTGGCAACAGGGGTACCAGCAGACGAACTTTGTAAAGACTGGGAGTGGGTTGAGAAACGGAAGGCTGATGTTTCATCTCCTCTTGGTCTGCAGTTCAGTGGTGGTGGACCAGACGGTACCCCCAACTCTTGGCTGACACAGGCATGATTGGGTTTCCCTTGGATCAGGTGGACCTGGGGGGAAACGGACCGCCTTAGACCGTCTTTCCGGTACTCCAGCAAGAGGACCATTTGTAGGAGGCCAGTGAAACCAGAACCAGGGGTCACCGGAAGAAGGCCAGTCAATGTCCCACATCAGGGAAGTGTAGAGCGGGGCCTCTGGTCGTCTCTGGAAACAAATCACACCATGCCACAGGAGGGCAAGCAGGCAGATGCTGGCATAAAGATGGCCTCAGTGGCAGTCTGGGTTTCCCAGAGAAGCAGTGAGCCCAGGAGAACACCCCTTCCCTGTCTTCCCTCCCTCTTTTTAGTCTCAGCCTGGGGAAGGAGGAGGAGGGTTCATCCCACATGACATCCTTTCACCCTAAGCTTCTGGTGTTTGGAATGTAGCACAGATAATGGTCTGCTCGGGCTGTTAGCACAACGTACCACAGACTGAAATTTATGTCCCATCGTCTGCAGGCTGGAAGTGCAGGCTCAGGCTGCCAGAGGGGTCAGTTTCTCCAGAGTCCTCTGTCCTTGGCTTGCAGATGGCCGCTTTCTCACTATGCCTTTTCTCTGTGCAGGAGCATCCCTGGTGCCTCTTCCCCTTCTTATAAGGCCACGAGTCCTACCGGATTGAGACTCCACCTTTCTGACCTCAGTTGACCGTAATTATCTCTTTAAAGACCCTGCCTCCAAATACAGTCATATTGAGGGTTAGGATGCCAATATATGACTTTGGGGGGGGGGGACAATTCAGCCCATCGCATCACCTAAAGACCCATCATAGGTTCATTGAGAGTCTTTAGAGGAATCGTGATAACACTGACTAATGGCAGGGCGTCGGGAAGGGGCCTCATCCCAACTCCCAGACCTAAGTCCCAGCACTATTGTCAACTAGCGTCATGTTCCCCTTCCTCTAACTCATCCAAAAATATTCTGGACTTCTTTCCATTTATTTTCTTTGCGTGAGGATGGGACTGTGCCCGCCGATTTTGTTCAATCGGGAGCAAGCTTCAGAGGGGTGGGTGTGGCCATGGGCAATGGCAGGGGGTTGGAACAGGTGCTGAGGATGTCATTAGTGGTCACGTGATTTGCCTGAACACATAATATCCCCCATGCCCTGTTTCCTCCCTAAGCTTATGTGTGGATATGTTTCATTGTCTAATCAGATATGAGAGGGCATTGTGGTGTTCCTTTTTTCCTGTAACTGATAAGCTCTTGAATCTGTCTATAAAGCCTACCGGTTTGCTGTTTTTAACTTGTCCATTTTTGCCCAGAAGGAAGAGGTATCTAAAGCTCTTGGGAAAGGATCCCTCTGTATTCAAGGAGTTAAATATTCTCTCTTCAAATACAATCTCTGCAAGAGAAAGTGATGCTAGTACAGCAGTGAGCCTTTCAAGTTGTGACACCCACAAGAAAGGACCAAGGCAAGGCCGCTGGGCTCTGTGAATGCCATGGAGTCTTGGAAAGACCCCAAGGGAGTGTCAGCCCTGAAGCCCACGAATCGGTGAACTTTGCCGCTGTTCCCTACACTTTATGTATGACGCATCTCAGGGAGAGGAGTGTGGCATTGTAACGTAAGGCTGACAAACCCAAAGAGATGAAGGCAGATGACTATAAAAGTCGAATCTCTCTCTGGCAGTACCCCTGCCACAACTAGGACTACAACGCTCTCTAACGTCATGACCCTTGTGTCCTGCAGGATGTGACGCTGTCTGTGGGCCCTCATGCAGGTCTCTTCTGCAGCCCAGATCCACCATTCTGGTCCTAAAGACCTGTGGGCACACGTTCTGCCTTATCCTTCCGTGCTCTGGCCATTTCCTTAGCCCGAAGCGTTTTCGTGCCCCTTCCTCGCCATCACTTGTTTCCTCCACGACCTCAGAGACCTGTTCCAGATGGCCTCCCCATCCCCGCTGACTGAGGTGGAAACCTTCCCTCCTGCTCCGACGGCCGCTCTTCTCTCCCCGCGGCTGACACCCCCTGGCTGACTTGTCTGTGATCTCTCGTGAGCTGAGAGCTGTCACAGGCAGGGCGTGTCATGCCCGTACATCCTCAGCACCTGGCAGAACCTTGGGCCTATGGAGAGCACTCAGTTAGTGGCCAGGAGACCACGTATCAGAGAGGCATCCTTGGAATTTAATGACTAAACTCATCCTTCGTCATACGGAAGAAGTAAGATCTATAACCTGGTTTACGCTGAGCTGGACAATGAGAGCATTTGTGACATAATCTGCTCTTCATACGTCGAAACCCCCTCGAGGAAGTCACTTTGCTCATTCTCCTGGACGGGAGCAGACATCAAGTGACAGGAGGTGTGTCAAGGATGCAAAGGAGACCAAAGTGTCCCTTGGCCAGGTCGTGGTAGGTCCACCGATGAGCAATTACGAGAGAGCTCACTGAAGTGCGATACTCTGTGGGAATGAGCTTTATATCCATGAACACATCCTGGCTTCTTCTATTTTACAGCTGCACATGCTACTGAGACTGGGTGTCATTGTTTCCTCTAATTATAGAATTTCTATATAAATAGAGCTCAGCTGGTAGTTCAGTTTGAGTTATAATGCTGGAATTTTTAACATGACTGTAGGAGTCTGGTACCAAAAAAATGTTTAGACTATTTCAGTGGAAATGCAGATATCAGAGGGATAAGTTCATATTAAAATATTGACAAGTGGCTTTCTTGTCTAAGTGCAATCTTCTTAGGGAAAGAACAAAAGATGTCCGGGGTGTCATTTTGTTGTCTTACCTGCATGTGTTCTAAGCTTCAGGACACGCTAATGTATCCCTGGGAAGGATGGTATCTGGCCATGTCCCCTCCGTAATTGACCATCCAAATACACACGGGTCCAGCGTAGCAAGAAGACCAACACCGGGAGACAGAAGCCACGGTCTCTTCATTGTTGGCTTACACGAGGGAACTGGCCCTAGCCCCCATCTAAAAAGTAGGATAATTTAATTAGGAACAATCTTTTTTAACTCTCAGATGTGAGTTCTCTCTCTTTATTTGGCTGGGACCAGACATTTGCTTCCCATGCATATGCTGGTGTTCACTTGCACAAAACAGAGACTTAAAAAAAAAAAAAAGCAAACCTAATTTTGAAAACCAGAGTTGGAACACCCTCAAAACTGCCGCAGCGCACCAAAATGAAAGCAGAGCTCCCCACGGCCTGGTTCCGGAAGTCACCGGCTGGATGGCCACGCCCCCTCCAGCGGATCTTCTGGCAAGCTAGCCACCACGCTGTTGCGGGGGATCTTTGACTTTTATTTTTAAATTGTGAACTGTTTCAACTATGAAACATAAAAGGCACCTACACACCCAAGCACTCAGGTTTCATAGGTCTTAAAGTTTGCAAGGTCTTAAAGTTTATAACGTTACTGGTAGAGCCCTATGAGTTTTCCTAGAAGAAATAAATTGATAAAGATCCATTAATAATCCTGTGCTTCCAAACGACATGTATTTCTCTCTAGAGGTTGACATATATCATCTCCGCATATTTTTATCATATAGTCTATGAGTAATATATATTATATATGAACATATATATATAGGCCTGCATTTATATCTATGATAATACTTGAGATTATATACACAAGTCTTCTATAATCTTGTCTTTCATCAACTGGATACTTTTTTTTTGAAGTATAATTAACATACAATAAATATTATATTAGTTTTAGGTGTACAACATTGATTCAACAATATGAGTTCGATACTCTTGAAGAGCAACGGTCAGTTTTGTTTTTAGAGAGCTTCCTTTGATTTGATTTGATTTGTTTGTTTCAGAAATGATCACCAATTTGGTCAGAAACCAAATTACTAACTGGTGTGAAGTATTTGATTTTCTCTTTTTTTCCTGGTTTCTTAAGGTGGAAGCTTAAGATTTGGGACCTTCCTTCCTTTCTAATATGAGTAGTTTTTACTATCAATCGCCCTGTAAGCCCTGCTTTAGCTGCATCCTACAAATTTTGAGATATGATGTGTTCATAATTTTTATTACGTTTGAAATATTTTTACTCTGCATTTCCTCTTTGATTCATGGTTTATGAGGTGTGTTATTTAATTTCCAAATATTTACAGATTCTCCAGATAGCTTTCTGTTATTAATTTCTTTTTTTTTCTTTTTCTTTTCTTTTTTTTTTTTTTTTTTACTTAAGAAAACACTTCGTGTGCTTTTGTTCTTTTAAATTTGTTAAAACTTACTCACGGCCCAGAGTGCAGTTATCTTGATAAATGATCCATGTGCACTTAAAAACATAAAATTTCTTCAGCTGTTGTGTGAAGAAACATCAATTTAGCGAAGTCGTTCATTTGGGTCTCCTGTATCTTCACTGATTTAGTGCCGGTTTTTTCTCTTCAGTACAGAGAGGGGAGTATTAACGACCTCAGCTCTAATTATAGATCTATTTCTCCAGTTCTATCAGTTTTGTTTCATATATTTTGAAATCCTTTTGTTAGGTGCATACACATTTATTGTTGTCATCCTCTTCTTAGGGAATCAATCCCTTTACCATAGTGTAATGTCCTCTTTAACCCCAATAATAGTCTTTGTTTGGAAATTTACTTTGTATTAAATAAATATAGCTACTCCAGCTTTTTGTTTGTATGGCACATCTTTTCCCATACGGTTACTTTTTCTCTAGCTTTATATTTACAGTTAGTTTCTTGTATACAGCACATAGATGGGTCTGATTTTTACCCAATCTCACAGTATTTTCACTTTGTGTGTTCAGACCATGCACATGAATGTAAGGATTGGTATTTTGGATTTAAACACACCATGTTGTTAGTAGTTTTCTACTCAGTTCATCTTTTCTTTGTGCCCTTATTCATCTTTTCCTGTCTTCTCCTGGATTATTTCCATTTTGATTCCATTTTGATTTCTATTTCTGATTATATAAACCTCTTTAAAAAATTCTCTGGAAACAACAGACATTGGCGAGGATTTAGGGAAAGGGGAACCGTTTTTGCACTGCTGCTGGGAAAGCAAACTCGTGCGGCCACTCTGGAAAACAGGATGGAGTTTCCCTAAAAAAATTAAAAATAGAACTACCTTATGACCCAGCAATTGCACTACTAGGTATTTATCCAGAGGATACAAATATGCTGATTCAACGTGGCACATGCACCCCAGTTTATAGTAACACTATTAACAATAACCAAATTTTGGAAAGAATCCAAATGTCCACCGACTGATGAATGGATCAAGAAGATGTGGTGTATGTAGACGATGGAATATTACTCAGCGATCAAAAAGAATGAAATCTTGCCATTTGCAACAAGGTGGATGGGCCTGGAGGCCATTGTGCTAAATGATGTAAGTCAGTCAGAGAAAGATAAATACATGATTTCACTCATATATGGGATTTAAGATACACAACAAATGAACATAGGGGAAGGGAAGGAAAAATAAGATAACAGAGATAAGATAAAAACAGAGAGGAAGGAAAACCATAAAACACTCTTAAAGACAGAGAACAAACTGAGGGTTGCTGGTGGGGGGGAGGTGGGTAGGGGGACGGGCTAGATGGGGGATGGGCATTAAGGAGGGCACTTAGGGAAAGGACAAAAGATGTCCGGGGTGTCTCTCTCTCTCTCTCTCTCACTCTCTCTGTCCCTCCCCCACTGTCTCTCTCAAAATAAATTAACGTACTTAAAAAGAAAATTTAAAAATATATTAAATAGTTGAGCATATGTGTTGTTGGAATCTAAAAAGAAGAGAAAAAAGTGCACCACAAAATTCTATGAAATAATGACAGCATTTTCCAAAAGGATTTGCAAATCCCCAACCCCAGATCAATGAAAGCCAAAAACATTAAGCAAAATGTATACTAAAAACAAAAACAAAAACGAACACAGAGACGAATTTTATTCTGACTGTCAAAAACAAAAGACAAAAAAACAATCATGAGGTGAGCCAGATTAAAAAAAAGGCATTTAATAAAGGGGAACAATGGTAATAATTTTAGTAGAATTCCAATCAGACTCCATGCAAGTAAAAACATAATGCACTGACAAATTTAAAATTCTGAAAAAAAAAGAAAACCTGTCAATTCAGCATTTAATACTCTGAAATATAAAATACTCAGAAATATAAAATAAATAAAAGCTTTTTCAGACAAATGAAAACTGAGGGGATTCATTGTCAGCAGACGTACTCTACAAGAAATGTTAAAATTGGGGCACCTGGCTGGCTCAGTTAGTAGAACACGTGACACTCGATCTCAAGGTCATGAGTTCGAGCGAGCCCCAATGGGTGTAGAGATTACTTAAAAATAAAATCTTAAAAAAAAAAAAGAAAGGAATGTGAAAGCATTCTCTTCAAGGCAAAAGGAATATAATACCAGCCAGAAACTTAAGTCTACAAAATGAAAAAGAGAGTGAAAAAAATGTAATAAGTAAAAGTAACTTAAAGCTCATTGTCTTAATCTTTTAAATCACTCTGCATGATAATTAACTGTGTAAAACAGAATATCGTAACGCTTCGTAGTCTGTTTATGTAAAATTCGACTGTATGGCAATAACATTGCAAATAAGAGGGATGAATTTGGCATACACAATTGTAAGGTTCTGACATATGAAGAGGTATAATATGAATTGCATATAAGTTCTGATTCAGTGACCATCTACATTTTAAACCTCGGACAATCACCAGGAAAATGTTCTTAGCTTTGTTTACTCCAGTATAGTTAACACACAGTGTTATATTAGTTTCAGGAGTACAATATCATAATTCAACAATTGCATACATCACCCAGTGCTCATCATGACAAGGGCACGCCTTAATCCCCATCACCTAATACCCCCATCCCCCAGCTCCACTCCCTCCCTCCCATAACCATCAGTTTGTTCTCTATAGTTAAGAGTCTGTTTCTTGGTTTCTCTCTCCCTCTTTATTTTTCTTTGCTCGTTTGTTTTCTTTCTTAAATTTCACATATGAGTGAAATCATATGATAGTTGTCTTGCTCTGACTGACTAATTTCACTTAGCATAACACACTCTAGTTCCATCCACATTGGTGCAGGTGGCAAGATTTCATTCTTTTTCATTGCCGAGCAATATTCCATTGTATATATACCATATCTTCTTTATTCATCAGTCGATGGAAATTTGGGCTCTTTACATGATTTGGCTATTGTTGAAAGCGCTGCTATAAACATTGGGGTACAAGTGCCCCTCTGCATCAGCACTCCGGGATCCCTTGGGTAAATTCCTAGCAGTGCTATTGCTGGGTCATAGGGTAGTTCTATTTTTAATTTTTGAGGAACCTCCACATTGTTTTCCAGAACGGCTGCACCAGTGTGCATTCCCACCAACGGTGCCAGAGGGATCCCCTTTCTCTGCATCCTCTCCAACATCTGTTGTTTCCTGAGGTGTTAATTTTAGTCATTCTGACAGGTGTGATGTGATATTTCATCGTGGTTTTGATTTGTATTTCCCTGATGATGACTGATATTGAGCATCTTTTCATGGGTCTTTCTGCCATCTGGAGGTCTTCTTTGGATAAGTGTCTATTGTTAACTTTTTTTAGTACAGTTTTTTCTTTTTTAAAAAAAATTGCGTCTTTTTAATGGTTTTTATAATGTACCGTCATGTTCTTAATGACTTGAAGCCTATTTACCTCAAAATGTTTCAATTTGGTATTTTGCATGTCAGGTCCCCCTGGTGTGTTCACCTGGGTGTATTTTCCAGAGGATTTTCATAGAGGTGTTTGCCGTGTGTGTTTCTAAATTTTGAAATGGTACCGATTCTGCACGTCAATCCACAAATCCTCAATGGGGAAAGAAACCCTCCATTTACTTTTGGCGTTCCATTTGATTCTTCCAGATGGCTCAGCAGGATCACTGGCCTAGGACCAATTTTTATATTAATCCCTGTAATTAGATTTTCCCTCACCTCATGTGTACGGTAAATCTGGACTCCGCAGCGAGGCAAATTCTGGTCCGGAGGTTTCTTTGCTCTTAGAAGACATTTCCCAGAGGCAAGGCAGGCCTGAGCATCCCCCATCTGGGCAGACAGGATGCGCCATCCCTCCGCCTCGGGCCAACAGCTCCCCTGCATCGCTGGGTTCACGCCTGGGCTTTCAACCCGCTTCCCCCCACTCCCTGGGCCCAGGGCACCAGGACCGCTGCCCAGCCAGCCTCTCAGCCACACGAGGCACCCGGCACTCTATGTCGGCAGCTCTTTTTTGGAGACTCAACCTCGTTTAAAAACCAGAAATGCACAAATGTATTACTTTGGTAAATCTTAAAAAAAGAAAAAATAGTATCTCTAAAATGTTTCTGCCCTGACTCAGTGATACTAGGGACACCCCCTGGGAGACTATTCACCACGTCTTCAGCCTCTGTCTGTCTCCCCATCAACCTGCCGAGGGCACTTCTGACCCCTGAGAATCTTCTGGACCCATGAGCACGCGCCACAGCTTCACAGGCCGCTCCCCTCCCTGTAGCCTGGCGCACCCGCCTGGGCATGTATGAAGTTGGAGTGCGAATCTGAAGTTATGTCGCCCCCCTCCCCGCCCCCCGGTGCACACTCAGTACATCCTTGCTTCCTCAGCTCTCGTCCCAACAAAGTAGGATTTACATGTCTCCCCATACGGATAAAGATATGTTTCCAAGGCAACTCTCTGCCCGAGATGGGGTTTTCTGGGGGACCCTCTTCCCCCCTCTTACCCAGCCCCCCGTATTCTGGCTGCACTGCACCCCCATCCCGCCTGAGGCTGGCTGGACTTGGGGAGCACGCAGCATTACTGCAGGAAGACTGCAACCCCAGAGCGACAGTTAGGAGATGCGAGTTCCAGTCCTGCCGTCTCAGTAAGTCACAGCGCAACCTTACACAGCCCCCGGGTAACTCTTGGCTTCTGCCAAAACCCCTCACCCACAAACTCACACTGTAATCCTCTGTTCATGAGCCATCCTTGTGCATTGTGGAAAGAATTCAACGTTGTACCTGGAGCCAACAGGACAGGGCTCAAACTGGTGCTTCCAGACTGGAACCCATGTGACTCTGACAGGCCAGGTCCAGTGAGTACAGGACTAAACAGAGGCGGGTTTCAAGGTGGGGTGTGGGAGGGGGGGAAGCAAGGGGCTATCTCTGAGATGTCTGGGAACCTCCAGAATGACACATACCCATTCCAGGAGGAGAAGCCCTGGAGAAGGTGGTGCCCAGGTGTGGTCTTGGTGGGTGAGGCATCCACGGAGTCAGGTATGAGCCAAGCTGGAACAGCAGAGGGAACACACATCCCAAATCTGTCTAGGACAGAAATTGCCTGCTGGGAGCTCACTTTTGCATTAAACCTGTAGATCAGTATTGGGATCTGAGAACTGAAGTCTTTCTTATGTGGAATGTCTCAATCCATGAACACAATGGATCTCTATTTCCTTAAGCTTTCTTCGATTTCCTTCATCAGCACTTTGCAGATTTAAGCATGAAGATCCCGTATGTATTTAAGTGTCTCTTATTAATTCCTTTTTTTTAAGTAGGTTTCACATCCAGCACAAAGCCCAACGTGGGGCTTGAACTCATGACCTTCACGTCACGATCCAAGCTGAGCACAATCAGAGGCTTAACTGACTGAGCCACCCAGGCTCCCCATTAATTACTTTTTTGGGGAAACAAAATCGGCCGCTTCTTGGAAACAGTCCTCCCAGTTCTATCAATTCTAAAATTATTAAATCAAAGCTGTAACAAGATATCAAAGCATCGATTCTCTAGCTTGAATGTTCACAGTGATTAGTACTTGTCCTAGGTGCTAGCCCTTAGGCTGACGATCAGAAACTTTTGAGCCATGAGTCCTACAACTGTATGTCTGTCTGTCTACCTGCCTGCTTTCATCCATCACCTACTTGCCAATCTATCGTCTCTGCATACCATTGCCGTCCCTCCACCATACATCTACCTATCCATTCATTGATCTGTCTATCCATTTCCCCGTCATCTATCGATCTTTAACTTCCATCTTCAAGGCACTTTACTCAGCAGCTCGGGATGAAGGAAGGTATAATTTGCCTTTCATTTACTTGTCTTCTCTCTTATTATTCTGCTTTCCTCACCCTTTAGGCCTCATCTGAATTATTAGTATGCACGTTCTTCAAAAAATACACACTTGGCTGGAAATTAAAGGTCATTCACCTCCACATTTTGACAGCAGGGACCTTAGCGAAGTCAGTGTTTGTGCTCTTTGAGTTCCTAGGAAGACCTGTCCAGTGACTGAACACTTCTACCGTGCTCAAGATTAATGAACACAGTAGAAATGACATTTTAATTCAAATATTTAGACACTCACAGAGCCTTCATTTCATAAGTGACCCACTCAGATGAGATACTATTATCTTAAGCAACATAAGATTAATTGGAAATAAGAGAGACTGACTATAATTCAGGATTAAAAAATATTCATGTGATTCCAATGATTTCTTTTATAATTCATGCTAATGCAAATTCCAGAAGATAAATGTATCTATAACCCTTGTTGTGGCCAGTAGTGGACAGGATATGACTTTTAAGATCTAAAACAAATTTAATTTTAAAATGAATTAAGTTTCTATTATCACAGCCACCTCTCTTAAGCCTCCTGATACTTTAGGAAACGGACTGAATTCTGGAAGAAAAAAAAAAGCTGTTGCTCAAGATACATTTTGTGTGTGTGTGTGTGTGTGTGTGTGTGTGTGTTCAGGCTAAAAGCTAGACTACCTTTAACTGAGAGATATACAGAGCCTTATTTTCCCAGAGAAGTCAGATCTATTTTGATGCCTTCTAATTTGAAAATAGGATGTTATAATATATTATAAACTAGTAACTTCATTATTCAGACATTGCACACACTCTTCTAGATTTCTTAATTACAAACTTATGACCACGTATCAACCAAGCACTCACAGTATGAGATGACCCTTTTCAGTAAAGAAACTTACCCTAGAGCTGTATCCACCCTAGAGCACAAGCTTTGGAATGGAACCAAGAGAGAATATAGGTAGGAAGAGTAGGGAAGACCGTTTCTATGGGCTGACATCGTGATTCCCAGTGGAACCAAGAGAGAATATGGGTAGGAAGAGTAGGGAGGACCATTTCTATGGGCTGACATCGTGATTCCCAGTGGAACCAAGAGAGAATATGGGTAGGAAGAGTAGGGAGGACCGTTTCTATGGGCTGACATCGTGATTCCCAGTGGAACCAAGAGAGAATATGGGTAGGAAGAGTAGGGAGGACCGTTTCTATGGGCTGACATCATGATTCCCTCAGGGCCAGTATGGTGCCATTAACTTCAGCTAGCCAACCTCCAGCATCAGTTGTACACCTGATGGAAGGTACTAAATTCATGTCTGTTGAGCAGAGCAAGCCTGGATGGGTGGAAAAAAGCAGTCATTAGGGTCAGGCGGACATACACAAATGTCTGTACAAACAAAACAGAAGTCGCCAGGTACCAAAAGACAAGGAGATGAAAATGGCAGAGTATTTGTGGAAGGCAGAAACAACAAACGATCAATGATGGTTAGGAAGAGGTGGATGAAAGGAGTTTCATTCTTATCTAATTTTGAATGTGTTCTGGAAGATAAAACAATAGGCCCTGGGAACCTTGGATGGAAGGAGTAAGAAAAAGAAAGCTTTCCAGTGACTCTGGCTGAGATGAAGTCATCCGAGGGCCAAGAGCCAGGAGAACCAAGCCATGAAGAGAGACAGTAAGAAAAGGCACCAGGATTCGGCAACTCAGAGATGTAATCTCCAGAGAGAGGTGATGGACAAAATTAATCTGCCAGCAAAAGTTATCTGTATTTACCTCGGTGTGTGTTTCTTGAACACCACTGCATGCCAATGCCTGGGTGGAGAAAGGAAGCATTGTGTTCTGCCTACTGGGTTCCTGGGTCACACAGGTTGGTGGGAGAGGTAGCATAGCACATGACTAAGAAAGAACCAGAAGCCACAGAAGGTGACAATGGGGGGCTCTCAATAGGGTCACATAAAGTTGCTGAATTCTTTGCAGGTGGGAGTGGTGAGATGTAATGTATACTTTTAAACATTCACCACAATGGATCGGGGAAGGGTAAGAATGGAAAGGGTTACCCAGGATGCTCATGGCAATTTGGGCAGGACAGGAAAGAGGGGTAGACAATAAGAATCTTGGTACAGAAGGTGTATTCTGGAGATAACCAGCAGGTCTTAGTAAAGTATGGAAGAAGATAGGGGTGGCTTTTGAGTGTGGAGCCTGAGAAGCTAGGGGTGCCATTTGCAGAGGAGGAAAAGTCTAGAAAAGGAGCAATGTGGGGCAAGAGAAAAGAGCAACATGAACAGTTAAGACCTGAAGTCAGGACTGTTTCGAGTCCTTGACATGTGTCTTCTTCCCACAACTTCACTGCCATTTCCATTCTACAAAAGAGAAAATGGAGGTCAAACGTGGATAAGCGATTTGCCCAAGATCACGCTGCCAGTGAACATCAGAGTCAGGGGCCAACCCAGAAAGTCTGACTGTGTCTCAGGAGATGATGGCTTGGAGGTGTATGTGGAACACGGCAGTGGAGAGGTCAACTCAGCACTCAGATATGGGTCCGGAGCTCAGAAATTATCTTCAGGGGAGGTAGGCAGTTGGAATCTCTCATATATGGCGAGTATTTGTTAAGGAATGAATGAGAGCTGAGTCCCTACGGTAGGTGTTGTTGAGACTTCTTTCCATAAGCAAAAGAAATGAAATATAAGATGCATCTCCAGGGTTTCAGGGAAGGTGTTTAAGGGCAATTCGCAGCAACAGTACCCCTGGCCAGATGCAGGGTGTTATGGAGCCTGAACCCATAGGCTGCAGAGCACAGGGGTGGACGGGGCTCCCTGGCTCTGGGGGTGAGGCCGAAGGAGAGACGGTGGGCCCTGTTGGGCATCAGCCAGCACAGTTAGGGGATGCAGGAACATCCTGTCACAGAGGCCTGATGGGGCATCTCCAATAGAGTGGCCACTCTACAAACACAAGCACAGGCCAGACAGTCATAAATAAACATGAGGAACATCTCACCTTACATTGTGAGTAAGACATGTGAGGGCATAAGTAAGAGACATGGTGCATCGCATCAAAGCTGCTTCCTGTTTTCAGAGGATGGACCCAGTGCTCACGTTCTCTCTCTCTCTCTTTCTCTCTCCCTCCCCCTCCATCACACACTGTTATCACCGGCAGAAAGAAGCAGGATGTAAGTCACAATCTCCCTTTATCAGGCACTTCACATTATTCAAATACTGACTTCATGACAGAATTTTGTGACAATCTTTATTCATTGGCAGATTGCTTAGAAATGTCCGCCCACAGGATAGGAAAAAAAAAATATGGAATAAAGTGAAAGACTGGAGACCCTTTGGTTCATGTCAGGGGTGTTTCTCCTTTATTTAGATTTCTTTTGAGGATCTGGTCAAACTCCATAAACAGCCTCCATTGAAAAGTGCCTGTGCACACACATGTACACACACACACACACACACACACACACACACACCATCCCCCTGGAGTCACAAACCCATTGGAAATCCACTCACGGACGTCCTAGGGGCCCATACGCTCAGAGAAGGATCCTGGATGAGTTCCCCATCAATATGTAGGTGGAGATGTTATGGGAGGTTACAAAAGATTACCTGGTGTCATTAGAATAGCATTCAGGGGCGCCTGGGTGGCGCAGTCGGTTAAGCGTCCGACTTCAGCCAGGTCACGATCTCGCGGTCCGTGAGTTCGAGCCCCGCGTCAGGCTCTGGGCTGATGGCTTAGAGCCTGGAGCCTGTTTCCGATTCTGTGTCTCCCTCTCTCTCTGCCCCTCCCCCGTTCATGCTCTGTCTCTCTCTGTCCCAAAAATAAATTTTAAAAAAAGTTGAAAAAAAAAATTAAAAAAAAAAAAAAAAAGAATAGCATTCAGATGATTCCTAGCATTTGTGCTGGGTTACGTTTATAATACATTTAGCAATATACTTACGAGAGGAGGCATACTCACTTTATGGAGGTTCAGTGAAAAAATCCAGACTTATTCACCTCCCATGTCACTGAAGAAACATGAAAACGTAGTCAATCTTGGAATTTGTTGTATTTTAACTATCAATTCAAATGCAACATCTGATAAAATGATAAAATACATCAAATACCGTGACACATAAGGAAGCCTATCATTTTATGTAAAACTAGGTGTGGTCAGTCTTTCTACAATGAAATCCTTGTTATGAATTCTTCATTTCAAGTACAAAATGTTCTCTGACATATTTCAGATTATGCATGTATGATTCTTATTTGTCTGTTATTCTCGTCAAGTAAGATTATATAAGTTAAATCGGTCAGTGTTCATTTGTTGTTTTGGTTACAAGGAATAGCAACCTGATTTACTCTGATGAGAACAAAAAATAAAGCGAAGACAAACAAAAAAATGAAGTCAAGGAGCTGAATTGTCGGGTGCCAGCCTGGGCAGATCTGGGCCTCCCACACCTCCCTCAGAGCCTGGCCACTTTGTGTGTTAGCCCTAGGTTCTCAGACCCACATGTGGGCTCCTAGAAGCTACAAGTTGATGACTTTATGTCATTGTTTCTTCTTGCCATCCCAGCAGAAAAATAGAGACTGTTTTCTAGAAAGTTCCACAAAAGTCTAGAAGGAGGCTCTTTTCTTGAGTAGAACCTCATTCATTTGGCACAACTGGCTAGGGGAACGTGCTGCTTGGATTGGTCAACCCAAATATCAAGTCCACCCTTTCCTGAGTCACCTCCAAATCTCAGAGTTAAAAGGTGGTCCCACCTTGACCTCGTGGAATGAGCTTGAAGATGCCTGGCAGGTACCAACAGCAGCCTTTCCCCTGACTTGGGGGCTAGCCCAAGCCTCCATGACCATAGCCACTGCTTCCTGTTAATGGGCGTCTACCAGCCCTTCGACTGCTCTCTGCCCTGCCCGGGGTTTCCAGTCTGCCAGAGGCAACAGATGTGAGCAGATTATCAAACAAGGTCGAAGGTGCCACAGGGGCATATGCACACTTAGAGATGTGCCCACGCACGAGCCCCTCGCAAAGACCTGTCTGGGCGGGGACTCAGGATGAGCAGAGGAACTTTGCCCCTCACTGCTCCCCTCACGCTGCCTCGTCGCCCCAGTCTTGCCAGCTGAGCCCTGTCTTCTGTGTCTTCACATGAGGTGACCTTGCAGACTCCTAAGGCTTTGAAGGCACCAGGAGCCTATTTATATGATATATTTACACAAACAGGAAACACTTTTATATTATCAAACTTAAGAGCATTCAAACAAATTCAATCTGAAATTCCATTTCAAAGTGTACTTAAGACGTTCTGACAATTGTTTTTAAAAGCTACAACTATTCTTGATGGAAACTTCTACTGGGGCAAGACACAAATGCTAACTTATCGTCATGTCCCCACAGAAGAAGAGGAAAATCAGTTGCTCGCAGACTTAATTACAGCAGAGTGGAGGAGAAGGGATGTTTTTTGAAATACTGGGAATAAAAAAAAATACCTAACAGAATACCTTATTCTCTTGCAGAGGTACCTGGGGGGTCCTGCATAGGTGGCCCTGTGTCCCGAAGGAAGAATGGGATCGAGCTGTGTGTTAGGTATGGCAGGTTAATAATGAGTTTTCTCTCCCCCACCAGCACGGGCACTGGGCCACAGCGACCACCTGGGCACTGCACTGTGGAGCCCCCAGGGCTGTGCTCTGTAATGCCCCCCCCCCCCCGGCTCACCATCTCTTGCCCTGCAGGTGCTGAGGTCCCACATCCTCCTCTTGAGCTGACAGGTGACACTCGCTCGCAGCCTCCCCGGCAGCTCAACCTCAGCTAAGTGGGATCGGCTCTGGCCACCAGAATCTCCCTGGAACTAACAGAATCCGATTTTAGGGGTGACCACAGCCTCGTCCGTGCCCCGCAGTCTTTTTTCTCTCTCTCACTGTTTGCATGGCCGGAAGTCACGAAATCCACAATTACAAGGAGCGGCGTTGGCCAGTTGGCTGAATTATGGTAGATGAGGCTGCCTGACCCGGGCCGACCGCGGCAGGAGCAAAGTTGTGCCACACTCTGGAGCCTTGGATTGTTTTTCCCCTGCAACATTGCCCATCCTATCATGACCAAGGCAACGGTAGGGTGATGCTTCCAACGTCCCCCTGTGAGCCTCTGCTACAGTCTTCAATGTATTAGGGCATCCCCGCTGTTACATTTCCCTGCGGTGGCAGGTCTTAGTCACGCCCCGTGTTGTCATATGGCAACATTGTATTATCCCATCAGCAGATACCAAGCACTGATTACACTGTCCTATGATAAGATGTCACAGTACGTATCTAGCACCCCGCGCAATCTTCAGTAGCTCTGTGCTGCTCCTCTGGTTTGTGATTCTAAAAATACCTGAAGAAGTTCCTTTAATTCTTACCACCGAAAGCTGCTGAAAGAGGGAAGCCAATAAAACTGCTGGCAGAATCATCAATAATATTCATTCACCCATTCGTTCACTCAACAAACATTTGAGCTTCCATCAGACGCATATCAAGAGCCCAGATAAAAAGTATGCCAACAACACAGGCACATTGTCTGCCCTGAAGGAATCCAGGTAGCTTCGTGGGGATGACCGCCACTTAAAATGATCATTAGCGTGAAATAAAATAGCAGTGCCAGCTATAAGTCATTTGGGGGAAGGCAGAGAAGTATTATTGTAGTCAGGAGGGGGCGGATGCAGGAGCGTAAGAGAGTTTCTTGGAGGACACGTTCTGAGCTGACAGTCTTTGGCCAGGGTGGGTAAGCGCGACCAGGCAAATGAGGGGCATCTCAGGAAAGGGGAGCGGAAGGAGGTCCACCGAGTTGGCAGGAGTTTGGGACAGACAGACAGACAGGTGCAAACCGGAAGGTGTTGAACGTGCTGGGTTGTAAAGTTCCTGCGAGGGAGACAAGGTGTGGCTGGGAAGGTAACCCAGGGTCAGATCAAAGAGAAGGTGGGTCAGGAGTCTGATAATTTCTGTCCTCCAAGCAAAATGAAGGGAGGGTTTTCCAGATGTTACACAGACTGCTTTGCCAGTGCTGAAGGCAGGGAGGCAGGCGTGGGGCCGAGCGTCTAGGGCCAGGGGGCTGGAGAGCAGGCAGGTTGGAAAATGCCAGGGGAGGGACATCTGCAGGAATTGTAGCTCAAAGGAGGCGAGGAGGGTTGTGTGCCTCCCAGCGCTCTTGATACAAAAGATTAATTGTTTTCTGCTTATAAAAGGAGTACGAACTTATCACACAGAATCCGGAAAGTAACGAAGTACAAAGGAGAGCAGAAAAGTCATGGAGGGGCACAGTGTCACTAGAGCCACCACAAAGAGCAGGCAGTGATTGCTTCAAACATCCGTGAGCACAGGGGTCGCCCCTGGGGTGATCTGCAATAACCTGTGTAACCGTCCTCCACCAACGGTCACTGTCTGTTCCTAACCGTGCGTTCCCTTAGCTCAACAGCCTGAGCCCTAACAACCTCCCAGCTGCTGGTGGGTAAGACCCTGGGCGCTTTTAGCAGGACCTGCTCTTTAGCAAACGATCTTTAATAATAAGCCAGGTCGAGGGATATCCTACAAAGTATTTTATTTTATTGAGGTACAAGATTCAGACTCTGCTGTGTGCCGCCACCAGCCTGAGAATTATCGCTCACTGTTAATTATTCCTCTTATTGCATCTCAGATGCAAAAATTGTCGAAGTGACTTACGGTTTATAATTAGAAGCTCTAACATCCCCCTGGGGCCCTCTCCTCAACGTGGAATTATTCCTATAACAGTGTCAGTGGGTGGTTATGTTGGCCTTCTCTCTGGAAACTACTTTTCCACTTACAGAACCATGCAGATTTAATGGGAAGAATCCCCAAAGACCGGGCTCTGTTAATTAAATGAAATGAAACCATCTTATACCAGGACTGGTGGGCATTCACTCACAGACTGTTCGAGGGAGACAAGAATGAGAAGAATCGGCAATCGGCTGCATTTTCAAATCTAAAATTAAAAGGATTAGAAAAAATACGTTTTAATGCCCCTAATATAAGTCTTGGGGATTTTTCTGAAGTTGTACTTGTCGAAAACAAAAATTAGCTTGCGGTACTATAAGTGACCGCTCCCTACGTGTTATAAAAATGTGTATTTCTAGTTTAAAAAATGGGCACAGACCAAGGCGACACTGTATTAGCGCGTGGCCGATTTCCCCAAAACAGGAAAGAAAAATGGCATCTCAGAAAGCAGTGCCGTCTTGTGACAGACCTCAAAGGGGAGAGAGTGGTTCACCTGTCAGAATGAAGGTAATGAAGAAGCCACAGCTCAGAGAAAATTATGCCCATTCACACTAGTATGTGTTTGATCTGTTTCCTTAGTCCTGTGACACTTGACATTTTCACTTGTCAGTATTCGGACTTTGACAAACAACCTCATGAAGCAAATTCTGTGAAGAATGGAATTTTTGTGCTTATAAAACCCGGAAAAGAATGGCGTTCATGTCATTTTCTTTTTCTTGGCTTCAGATTTCAAAATGAAGTCTTTTTTTTTTTATTTCTTTTTTTAATGTTTATTTATTTTTGAGACAGAGAGAGACAGAGCACGAATGGGGGAGGGGCAGAGAGAGAGGGAGACACAGAATCGGAAGCAGGCTCCAGGCCCTGAGCAGTCAGCCCAGAGCCTGACGTGGGGCTCGAACTCACGAACCGTGAGATCGTGACCTGAGCTGAAGTCGGACGCTCAACCGACTGAGCCGCCCAGGCGCCCCCAAAAATGAAGTCTTTTTAAAAGGCTTTACTGCTTAGAATTTGGTCTCCTTCGGCACTTGGGTCAAGAGACCCATCCTTGTCTGTCCAGAGCTCCTCCCAACAAGTAGGAGGGCTTAATTTTTTCAAGTCTTCTGGCATAGGTTAGAACTATATCAGAGGGTATGTCCTAGCAAACATAGTGGGAATTTTTTTAATGCGTATTTATTTGAGAGAGAGAGAGAGAGAGCGGAAGAGGGGCAGAGAGACAGGGAGAGAGAGAATCCCAAGCGGATACGGCCTTGGTAGTGTACAGCCTAACACGGGGCTCGATTTCACAAACCGTGAGATCCTGACCTGAGTCGAAAGCAAGCGTTAGATGCTTACCCGACTGAGCCACCCAAGTGCCCCAAACACAGTGTTTTCAATAATTAGAATAATAACAATAATACAAGTTAAAGGGAGGTCTATGAAACCCACAATATTCTGCCTCTAAAAATGTAAGCTATTTGATTTTTACCAGTTCAGTTTGAATCTTCCATGTTATTGAGCAAAGACTTGTGGCTGCTTAATTTTTGTTTCACATGAAGCAGGCCCGACTTCGAGACGTCTGCTCAGATCCCACTTTCACAGAAGAAATAACAAAGATTACAGAAGCCATCTGGATCCATGAACCAGGATAGAGGATTACAACCCATCTTCCAGGAAGGTTAATTCTCAACATGATAAAAGGCTTTGTGGAACATATTAACGTAAGAAGCCTAGTTTCTCTCTGTATCTGGGGTAAAATAAGAGGAAAATGGGAGTGAAAGCATGGTTTGTGGCAGATGATGATTTAATTTCAGCAGATGAGAGGAGGGAAGGTAGAACTATGTAGCAACCAGCGGCCGTATCTCCTCATCTTTTCCATCAAGGAGCACAACAGAACAGGGCAAATAAGGCTAAGGGGCAAGAAGTCCTGGGGCAGGAGGAAAGAAGTTACCTCCCTTCTCTGCATGACTGAAAGATACGCATGTGAACTCAGAAGCTCCCATTCTTCAGAAACCACAGGGAATGTGGAGTTCTGCAGTGCTGGAGAGGAGGAAGTACGGTCCCGCAATTTAGTGGAGAAAAATCCCAGACTCCTGCCAACTAGGAACCAGAAACAAGATTTCCCACAATCAATTCCAGAAGGTTTAATTAAAATGACAAAACTTGGCATGGCACCTTAAAAGGGCTCATGACAAAGAAATCCCATGTTTTCTTGGAAGAGTCATCCTGCTGACATGAAAGGTAGATGCCACAGGCATCACTTACCTGGATTTTCTGAGAGTGTGGACAAGATCCAGAAGCAGACACAGGTTCAAAGCTCATGGAAAGTGTGATGAAATCAGGAAGAAGACACTGTTGATTCACACGTACAAAGACGCTTGGGTTCTGTGCTTCCCACCCCCGCTCTCCTCCCACACCCCCACCCCCAGCAAAGAAAAATAGTAAGAAATAAACATGAAACTAAGATGTGAACTTCCTTCCCCCTCTTGGGTAAGGCTGCATGGTCCCCACTAGCCAATAAGGTTGATGGGGCCCTTGAAATACGCCTGGTCCAAACTGAGATGTGCTGTGTGTAAAATCCACGCCAGACTTCAGAGACTTAGTGTGAAGAAAGCAACTGATACCCTATTCATTTTAAAATTTTGATTGTATGTGGAAATGGTAATATTTTAGATGTATTGGGCCAAAAATATATTATTGGTATTAATTTTACTGATTCTTTTGTTTCTGAATGTGGTTACTAGAAAATGTGAAATTACAACCACGGTTCATGTTTTCTTCCCAATGGGCACACTGGTTGAAGAGTTCCTGAGACTTTTTTTAAATTTCTTTTTTAATGTTTATTTACTTTTGAGAGACAGAGCATGAGCAGGAGAGGAGCAGAGAGAGAGGGAGACACAATCCAAAGCAGGCCCTAGGCTCTGAACTGTCAGCACAGAGCCTGATGCAGGGCTTGAACCCACGAACTGTGAGATCACGACCTGAGCCAAAGTCGAAAGCTTAACCGACTGAGCCCCCCAGATGCCCCAAAGAGTTTCTGACACTTTTAGGGAAGAGAGGTCAGCCTCTGCCCACCCTGCAGTGACCTCTTCATTGTGTTAAAAGTGTCCGATTGGCTATGGTTATAAATCGTATTTTACTTTGAAGATCTGTTTGTTCAACAAATTTTTGTTGTTTTTATACAATTCCGGATTTTAAAAAATATCTCCAAATTAAAAAAAATTATTTTGTAAAGTTTTCATGAGACATGAATGACCTCCACAGGACACTGTAACTTTGAGGATGAAGAAATTTGGCACTTTTTCAATGCCATACTCACGAGGGTAACTGCCATTCTGACTTCTGTAAACACCAATTCTCTCTGAGTTTTTGTCTTGCATTGATTTGGTTTGCTTTGTTTTGCTTTTGCTTCATATAAATGGAATCGTTGAGTATGCGATGTTATACATGTGATTTTTTTCACTCAAGTAATATATTTGAGAAATTTCCATATTTTTCACTTACCAGTAGTTAATATTTTTTCATTATGTAATATTCCATTGTGGATTAATTTTTTCCACTCTCCTGTTGGGGAATTATATCAGGTTTTTCCACTTTTCGACTGATATGTAAGAGCTGCCATGAACATTTCAGTAAATGTCTTTTAGAATATACTTACATTCATATATATATTTAAGAGTAGAATTTCTAGGTCAATGAATGTTAATATCATTATTAATGGAAACTGCCAGATGGGGTTTTCCAAAGAGCTTGGGTATTTCCCACTTCCAAGGGCATTAGTGGGACTCATGTCCGCCAGATCCTTGCCAACGCTTGTCTTTGCGATCGTGGCCTTCTGGGGTGTGGGGTTGTGACCCTGTGACTTGAGTTTGCATTTCCCTACTGAGTATTGAAGCCAAACACTTTTTTCTTTTTCTTTATTGATTTATTCCATCACGTATGTTGATATCCTTTATTCTGTGGTTTAGATCTGGCAAATTTTTGTTAAAATTAAGCTTTTGAATTTTTGGATACTGCTGAAAATATTGTCTGATGTTTAAAATATTTATATTTTGGGGGGCACCTGGGTGGCTCAGTCGGTTGAGTGACCAAATCTTGATTTCAGCTCAGGTCATGATCTCATGGTTGGGGGATTGAGCCATGCACTGGGCTACATGCTGAGCACGGCACCTGCTTGGGATTCTCTCTCTCTCTCTCTCTCTCTCTCTCTGTCTCTCTCTCTCTGTCTCT
>NW_026058497.1:0-30232 GCF_023721935.1 Panthera uncia
AAAAAAAAAAAAAAAAAAAGAACAGCCGGAAGTCACTATCACTCAGAACCATTCCATCCAGAACTTCATAGTCTATTCCAGGCACAGAACACTGGCCACCTGAACTCAGAGGACAGAGGCGGACAGAGGTCAGGTCACCAGCCAGTCTTGATGCTAATTCTAGCAGATGAAAGGGGGATGCTCCCTCTGGAGGAAGAGCCCAGAGGACTGTACTCTTATTTACTTTTTCCCAAATGGGCCTTCTGTTAGCCACTCCTCCCTCAACCCAAGTTTGTCTTTTCATAGAAGGCCTTTGTTTGAGACAATGAAATGACACCAGCCCAAGATAAATCAATTGAACGCTTACTGGAATGTTGAAAACAGGCTGGAGGTTGGACGTGGTTTCTCAATACTTCCTTCTCCCTGGTGTGGCATTTGAACTTGTACTTCATCATCTGCTTTGTGTTTCCAGTTTGGGAGAATAGTGAGCAGGGCTGGGAAAAATGCTTGTATTCCCCTTAGTAATTGTCTAGACTAGGGATGGGACTGCAAGCCTATTCAAGGGCAGGAGCAGAGGGTGGGTACCAAACAATAGTTATTATGCTCCCCACCCCCACCAAAGCACTTGTGATCTATATTGGGTTTGTCTGCTCCCTTAAATCCCTCCCTCCCTTTCAGTTATGGAGATTCTGACAAAATCTTGATGATAATGGAGATAGGAAAAGTCAAATAGAGGAGTGCTTGTTGAAGTCTGACCAATGGATAGCAATGCAAGGGAAAGAGACATATGATGGGAAATGAAACACTGCTGATTGTACTTCTAAAATGCCCGCTGGAGACCGGAGCAGGCCACTGCAGAAGTCTGTGCCCAAATTGCCCAGCGTGGGAACTATCATGACATTTGCAAAAGCCGCCTAGCACAGCAACTGGAGCTCCTTGGGAGGGCGGTTCTGGATAAGTATCAACTATCTCTCAACGAGCTCTTGAGGTGGAAGAATAAAGTCCGGCAGTGGGCGTGGCTGTTGTCCTATCCTGTAACTGACATGTATGTAACATACCAAGTGGGTGTGTTCTGAGGATGTCCTCGGAGCTTCAGTTTCATACTGGACTTTGTGTAATTTCGATCAGGAATGTGAAGGGGGTGGGGGAGTTGGTGTTAACCCTGGTAGAAAGAAGAGGAGACCAGGCCGCAGGGAAGGGGCCAAGTGACCTGGAGCTAACCCTGTGTTTAAATTTTGACCCTGCCCAGGGTGTATTTACTGCGACGTTGCTGAGGTGAAAGCTTCGGTTCCCTTAATCACATGGGCCCCTTCCAAGGCCTTGAGCTTGATTTTTTTTAATCCCTTATTTGTACTTATTCCATTGGCTTCAGACCCCGCAAGTGTTGGGAACGTCCCTGATCCTGGAACTTACCAAGAAGTGTGACCTTGGGCAAGTTCCTCAACTTCACTGAGGTTCCGTTTTCTCATGTCAACTGTGAGGGGAAGATCGCTAATCTTCGTAAATCCGGGGCGAGGACTAGCTCAGATTATGCAGGGAAAAGTGCCTCAGACTACGCCTGCCCCATGCTAGGACAGCAGTTAATGACTGCAATACCAAATATGGCAGCCATCTGCGCTCTGTCCCTGACCCCACACTCGCCACCAGTACTTTCCTCAAAAATCCAAGGTGCGGCAGGCCATGAGAGATTCTCAGAAGCTCCAGTTCTGAGGCCCGGTCCCTGAAGGAGAGAATCAACAGCCCCGAGCCCTGCTTCTCTTCCCGATTTAACATACAGCCACAGCCGGTCCCTTACACTCCGCCAGGACCCTTCTTGGTGACGAGCTGTGTGAGGGGCACGGCCAGAGGGAAACAGACGCAACATGTCTGTGCTAACACACTGCCCTTATTATCGAATACCAGATGCCAGCACCAAGAACTTCTCTGCCAGTTCTTTTCCCTCCCACCTGCCAACTTATTCCTCTGACCCTGGCTCAATTTGGCATCCATAGAATTTAATTATCTCTTTCGGCTGACGGTACCCAGGTCATGAAAGCACAGGCGTTCACCTTTCTGGTAACAGCGCAGGGGACATAAGAGAAACCAGAGTGACAAGCAGACGGTAATCCTTCAGTGTTCGCATTTGGAACCCTCCCTCCCAAAGACTTCCTCTGAGCCGCAGGATGGGGCAACCCTCAGACCACAGCAAGTAAGCCTGAGGCCAGGGGACCCTGAGACCCAGGACCAACCACGTCCCAGGCACTTGACGGGTACCCAGTCCTTTAACTGCTTTCTGCCCTCTCCACCCGCCCTTCCTGTAAAGATTTATTCTGTACCACACGCAAATGTGCTGGGTAAAATATGTGATGAGGAAGCAAGGGGAATAGTTCATAAATATTCTCAGCCATATGCAAACAATCTCAAATTTATTTTTCTCCTTTTTAAGGAGGAAAAAAAAATCCACCCATTCCATGATCACTTCCAGATTCATTGAGGTTGATATTACATAAGAACCAATATTGTTTTCTCGTCGTAGAGAAATAATGACTTGGAAACGGCAATTTGAGCTAAGAAAATAATATACTCTTACCAGGGCATGGAGGCTGAATGAGGACCAGGGAGCCAAGACTCTAGCTCAGCCTCCAGCAAGCTCTTGCAAGCACGGCTCAACCCTGCTTTGCTGGCACGTCTTGTGCAGCGGGGATATCAGCAAGCAGTCACACAGACTCTTTGGGGCTCAGAACTCACTTAGAGTGGAACAGATGTCAAAGGTGGTCTTTGAAAGGACAGGAGCAGCTCTGTGGGCCCAGGTTCCTGTACCCTCAGCTCCTAACGCGTGTTTTCTCTCTGGCATGTGAACTTGCAGAGAGGTAAGAACCAGGGGACCACCTCTGATCACCGGCTGCAGCCTGGATGGGCGTCTCTTCCACTCTCCCATGAAGAAGAAGATCATGGCTCCTGGGAGCTGGCCCCAGGCCGAGGGACTCTCTGTCCCGCGGCGCCTCGTTCATGGCTCTGATCCAGCACCGGCAAGAAATACACTAGCTGAATTTCTGAAGTAGACTGGGGATGTTTATGCGACCTATCATCTAAGTACACAATGAAGCTATTGAAATGGGCATTATTATTCATACCCATTTAGCAGATAAAAAAAAAAAAGCGAGTCCTAGACTTTCCCAAGGCACACACATATGTACAAGCAAACTGTTCCCAGGATACATACTGAAATTGCACCTTGTTTGCTTTTTCACTGCTGTTGCCTTCCTTACAAGGCCCAACCTCTGGGTAATGGGAAAACAACAACTTTAATTTAGTCCACTCTGGATTACAACATAGTCCAATGTAATAAATAGTCTCTCAAAAAGAATTCTCAGTCTCTTTGACATGAGAATGCTCAGTCTTACAGAAAGTCTCCATCACCTGTGCTCTCCTCCCTGAGTAAATGAGGGTGGGAGGATTCCTGTGACCTCATGGTCTTGGGGAGAGACGGGTCCTGGGATCTAGTGGGTGGAAGGCTTTAGGAAGCTACCACAGGTCCCGCGTTTCTGCTCAGTTACCGTTTCCTCAGCAAAACCTCCACTCCCTTCCAGAGTAAGGCTGGGGATGTTGAGCCTTGGGTGGTGGTCACAGGTAGGCTGTTGGGCTCCCTCCAAAGCCCTGGAAGGCTACCTGAGCAAAGTGTCATGTGGGGTTTCCCAGATACGACTCTAGGCCCCTGGCCCTTCTACCTCTCTCTCCTCCTTCATCCCCAAATCCCCTGGGCCAGGAGGAGGAAGGAAGGCTTTCTTGTACGTCTTCCTAGGTCAAATAGTCTAACAACCACAGACTACTTCTCTAGGAGTCAAGTCCTCTAGATACGGTTCTTGATGTGCTAAATCTGAGAGATAAAGGAATTGAGAACATTCGGAGATAACAGCTTGGCTTGTGAGGCCACTATCTTGACAGAAATGTTAGTTTGAATCAGCAGCTAAATAGTGAATGCTTTTTTTTTTTTCTTCCTTAGAATTCCTTCTGTAGAATTCTTCTCTCTCACGGGGCCAGTGGATCCTCAGGACAGATTAGAATCAAGAGTGTGGCTACTCCCTCACGTCCTACCTTCGGCTCCTTTGATAAAATATCTGTGTTCTTCTATTAACGGCTTGACTTCCTCTGGAGTTCTTGGTACTGTTAATGACCATCAGTGGATCCAGAAGGAGTTACTATCTCTGAGAAGCGAGCCTACCAGGACCCTTCCCGTCATTTCTCAGCAACAGATACTAACTTTGTCTGCACTCAGGGCCAATGCTGTCACATTGTCTGTGTGAGAGCAGAACATCTGGGTGAAAAGACAGAAAGTCATTTGGGTTTTGCCTATGAAGAAAGAAATATCTAGATATTGGGAAATACCTGGAGGACCAAATCACGTTGTTTCTCTTCATCTCTTTCGAGATCATGTCGATACAACAACGACGACGACAAAGCATAGCTGTGGCTTGAGGGAGGCCACAAAGGAGATTTCTCTGGCCATCACATATTTTTGGAGAGAAAACACAAAGATGGCCACACCTTGTTGACATTTGATAGTTTTAAACCTGAATGATAATGTGATGGGAACCCCCCAAAATCAAATGGTAACAATGTCATATCATCTCTCCCTCGCCTTTCTGGAGCAAGAAGCCTTTCTTTAGAAACAGTGAGGTCATATGGCTTTAGACAAGATGCCCAGGGCCAACGATCCAAGCAAGAGGAGGAGGCTGGGGCAGCAGTAAGGCTCAGGAGAGTTACCGTGGTGGGAAAAAAGGAGGTGCAGGTAGGGTGGGCAGGAACATAAATGCTCATAAAGAGGACATGTTTAAGGAGGGACAAGGATGCTCTAAGGCGGAGAAGGGTGGTTAGGACATTTGGCTTTGGGCTGGGCAGTGTAGTTCCCTCCCCCCAAGAAACCTTCCATAAAGATCTACATTCATCTTTCAAGTTTAAGGAATTGGAAGCCATAGAGCTTTTCTGTGTTGTCCAAGTCCTTAAAGACAGAAAATGTAGCCCTGTTATAGTTGGGTTACATGAAGTATGAATGGGCACATAAAGGCAAAATTATAAGCAGGTGGAAACCGAGGTTCACACCCTCTGATCCACAGCGACCCATCTAGAACACATAGCAGGTAAGTGGTAGTGGGTCCCCATGGTCCTTCTGTCTCTCAAAGTATCATCTTCTCCTGGTCCGTCGACCACACGGTCAAAAAAAGGCAGCAGGGTCGTAGAAGATGGGAAGGAAAGTTTGTTTCAGGCTTGGTGAGTCCTACTCTCCTGTGTCTGGGTCCTCTGGGTATGTTAACACATCACAGGTATCAACAGGGAAGGGACAGGGAGGGGCTGGTGGCCCTGTACTGTGCTTCCCTGAAATGTCTGCACATCCACTCTGTTCTTCAAGAGATCTGAGTTTGAATCCTGCACTGATTATGGTTATTCACAAGTTGCTGTTAAAGCATCTTCTACAGACTCTGGTGCATAAAGGGACTTAACAAAAATCAGGCTACAGGGATGTGTCACACTTACTTGGTCTGATAGTTTGGAGAATTCATGTCCACCTTTGGCATGAGACCAACACTAGACTTGGCCTCATAGCCAGAGAGGAGGATGTTGTCAAATTGGCTCTAGCTGTGAAAGACCCAGGGGCTCCCCTGTGGGAAGCAATTCCCAGGCCTCCGTTTCTAGGCACTGGTGAAAACAGGAAAGGTGGAAAGACAAACAGTGGTTTATGAGAAAGCAAAACGCAATGGCAACTTCAACAGATTCCCTACTGTTCACTCTTGCAATGTCAGCTGAGCTTAAGAGGAGTCTAGCTCATGCTGCCATGGGTATTATTTGTTTGTTCTAGAAAAGACTTCAGCCTTGAATGGGAGGATGGATTAAATGACAAACTCCCATGGTTCTTTCCAGTAAGTGGTCAGTAAACGATTCTCTAGTCCCAAGGCAGGATTCAGGTCTTACCACTAAGGTGGACTGGGGTATAGGACACTATAGGATGCCCCTTACCCACCTGGGTGGAAAGATTCACCAAGCAAATGGGTTTATAGATTTCTTTGATGTATTTTTAAGGTGGTAAGGGATTTTTCCTTGAAGGAGAGAAGATCCTCTGTACGGTTTCTTCCCCAAGCCCTAGAGGGGATCATGGTGAAGAATCATCTTTTTTATACAGTTCCACAAATCAACCCAATATTTGCCCCCCATGTTTAGAAGTATGACTCCCGACAACAAATGAACTGTGTGTGTGTGTGTGTGTGTGTGTGTGTTTCAAGGCATGGCTTTGGCAATTAGCTAGCTGTGTTTAAAAAACCAGAATGGTTGGGGCGCCTGGGTGGCTCAGTCGGTTGAGCAACTGACTTCAGCTCAGGTCATGATCTCATGGCTCGTGAGTTCGAGCCCCACGTCAGGCTCTGTGCAGACAGCTCAGAGCTTGGAGCCTGCTTGGGATTCTGTGTCTCCCTCTCCCTCTGCCCCTCACCTGCTCACACTCTGTCTCTCTCAAAAATAAATACATATTTTAAAAAACCCAGCATGGTAAAGAATTTAGGACTTTTTGCCATGCCTTTCATAAGATATTGTTTTTACGTAGGAAGGGAGGTATGCATAATATAGACACTTCGAGCTTCACATAATTTTCTAAATCTAAAAGCCACAGTACATTTGAAAAGAAAGATGATCACTTATGTCTTCAAATTTAAGTTTCCTTTTGTGTACATAGTCTGTACCCTGCAGGCTCCCCCCAGTGATAACTTATCAATGGGAAGAGAAAGAGAGACAGAGAAAAACTGGGGCCAGTGGAAAGAGGAAGCTTCAGAAACTCCCGGGGAGGGTGCGAGCTGGCTGCAACAACCCAGAGAGAATGTGGTCCCCGTTGGAGCCCTGCCCAGGCTTCAGCCACGGGGCGGTGGCGACCCCTCCTGGCCTGTCCTTAAGCAGCGGAAACTGCATCTTCCACAGCGAACACGTATAACATGCATGTGTGTTTTCTATTAGGCTTTCCAGAAACTCATAAATGGTTGTAAAAACCATTGTGCTAATAGAAAGAACGACATAAATGCTGACTGAAGCTATTAATGCTGGTTGTAGTTTATGTAGCAGACTGAATCAGGCTGAAAACTGTTAGATTTTTATGGCTACTTTGTAACAGGTTATTTTTAACTATCAGGCCATAGATTAGGCTCAGCCCTCATGTTCGAACATCGAACATCGGGAATGAACGAGACAAGGGAGATGCTTTCTCTGTCCAGCGTTGGGACCTAGGCATGTTCTTTCTCAACGCTCCCTGCAAACGCTCAAGCTGAACTGACTTAGCCACATTTTGCCCTGTTCATCCTCCAATGCCCACATCTTTTGTAGAAGAGCCATTGACAAATTTAAGAATCGTCACGCAGCCACCACAGCTCTAAATTTAAATAATTACTGGTTTCTGTCATTCTGTCACTATCCTGTCTGGAAACTCTCCCCCAGCCGCCCATTCTTTCAGGTGTTAATACGTCTCTCTCCAGCGCCCTCTGTGGGTGGGCCAGGTTTGGTGCCCCTCGCCTCTCACGGATGTTGAGTCACGACTCCCCAAGTAAAGCTGGGGGTTGTGTAGTGTATTTGGAACATGCACATGCTAGTTGTTCCGTGGTTTATGAACCGATTTGATCACCGTTTCCTAAATGACCTTCCTACTCTTGTTGGAAAACTCAGCACCACGTGCATGTTAAATAATGAATTATTTCAATGTCTCATGTATACAGGTCAGGTGCACAACTGCGGGACCAGCGGCCTGCATGGGGATCCACACTCGGCCATTTACTAACTTGGATGGGCTGCTTCACCTCTTGTGCCTCAGTTTCCTCCTCTGCAAAATAGAGACCATAACAAGGGACACCTTGTTAAGATTGCCATGGCGGATGCCTGGAGGAGACTTAGAACTACCTTCGCCTCTCAGCGTGTGGTTCTTATGGGCAAGGCGTGACGCTGCCGCTGTGTAAGAAACAAAGCACACAAAAAAGCTGGTGAGTTCTTAGAATTGCAAGCAAAAAAGCCTGCTTGGTAAACATTGTGCTTGACTTGTCCTCCACCCTGAGGAAGCCACCCCAGATGATTTACGCAGTCTTT
The DNA here is from genome assembly GCF_023721935.1 of Panthera uncia. Taxonomy (NCBI): domain Eukaryota; kingdom Metazoa; phylum Chordata; class Mammalia; order Carnivora; family Felidae; genus Panthera; species Panthera uncia. The sequence goes on from NW_026058497.1 coordinate 8,068, forward strand.
TGTTGAGTTTTCAGCTGGCCCTTTCACTCTGACTCTGCTGTCGTAACCACAGTCCCACCAGAGTGAGCCTTGTTCCTGACAGTCATGCAACGGGGCAACCTTAGAGGGTAAGTTCAGCAGGGGTTGGGGGCAAGTGATATTTTGCAGAATTCCCCAGATATACCACAGTAATACCCACCCTCCCCCACCCTTGCTCAGAGGAGTCCTCTGGGTACCCCCACTTGCCCCCTCACGGCTTACAATCCGCGGGGAGAAGCTTTAGTTGCACGACTTTAACTTGCATCTTCTAAAGTTTGAGGTAAGAGTGTTGCAGATTAAGTATGCAACTTTACATTTCTGTTTCTTAAAATCTACGTGGGGTAATGATTCAGATTTGGTTAACCCCAACGGAGAATTTGAAATACTAGTTTTTGTTTGTTTGTTTGTTTGTTTGTTTGTTTTTGGCATGGCCAGATCAGATATTTTCACTGTAGTTTGTGTGTGTGTGTGTTTTAAATCCCCTTCTGTTGAAAATGCATTGTATGGAGAAATTCACTCTCACCTTCCTGGTACCCAAAAGAACCCAGATTTCTTCGTAGTCATGTGCCTAGTCAAAAATACTTATGTTCCCAGACTGTTACTAGAGAAGGCCAAATGACCAAGTTATGACCAACGAGATCAAAGTGGAAATTTACGGATGGGCTTCTGGGCGACAAAAGACCGACACAGCTGCCCTTGCCTGGAACTCGGACGTAATGTCCGGAAGTGGAGTACCTGTCTTGTGACATGAGAATGACAGTCACACATTAACGGTAGAGAATCAGTGCTCCAAGGATCTAGATCGATGACTTCTATGAGCAGCTACAACTGCCTGGACCTCTCTACTCTCTGGCCTTCTTGTTATGTGAGAAAAGCAAACTCTGATTAAGAAGTAAACATTTAGAAAGAGTGCTTTAGAGCAGGGCATGGCACATAGTAAAATGCTATGTAGGTTTTTGCTAAGTAAAATAAAATAAATATTTGCTTTGGTGTCTGTAATCAGGTTTCTATTATATGTGGTCAAGCACTGCCCTTGCCAATTCACGTAGATATCGTCAATATTTCTTTATTACATTATTATTCTAGCACCTTGTGCAGTGCCTGGTACTGAATAAGTGTTTGTTGAAAGAATGAGCTATTCAGTAGGGTCTGAGGAAAGGTGAGGGCCCCTAAAATGTAACTCTATATGTGTCTATATGCTTATGCAACTGCTTTATCTCGTTAGAGGGCCTACAATGGTTCCCTTTCTTTGTGTAATGGTAGCCCTCGGTCTCTCGGGGATGGATGAAGGGATTTCACTTGTTTGGCCTGGCATACCCTCCTGGGGGTGCATCAGAGCCAAATGCGGACAGGTCCCCACCAACCTGCCCCTCTCTGCCCGGTGACACAGGGAGGACTGAGGCCAGGGCCAGGCGTAGACAAAGTGTTGAGTAAAACCTGTCTTTGAGGTCCCCAAAACAGAAACAAAACGTGGGTCAGATTGTTCTTATTGATTGGTTTTAAATGTGGTTCTTCCCACCCCACCCCACCCCCAGCCACCATAAGGCTGCATTTAACATAACAAAGGTGATACGAACATTATGTACTTTCAGCTGAGAGAGAGTTCTGGTCATAGGACAGAATCAACCAAGCAGATGCTGGGAAGTTTCAAAAGTAGCCACGAGAATGGAGGGCAGGGGATATGGGACAGGCTTACAGGTAAAGCTGGAACAGGAAGCAGATGGAGGAAATGGCCGTGACATTGATGAGGCAGGGTAGACCCTTTTATCGAACGTCTCTTGGGTACCCGAGCAGACAGCACAGGTGCCTCTTGAAGCGTCTGGGAGATGATGCGTTCATTCAGCTCACAAACGTTGGCTGTGGGCCAGATGCTGAGCTGGGCTCTCGAGACAGTAACTAGTGAGACGCACACAGCACATGTCCTCATGGAGACTGCTGCGCAGAACCCCGCTTCCCAAAGCTCCCTCCTGGACCATCAACACTGAATCATCTGGGAGCCCTCAGGCCTCACCCCAGACCCACCGTGTTGTTATCTGTATTTTACCAAAACCCCAGGGGATTCAAACGTGCATTCAAGTTAAAAATGACCTGAATAACACGGCAAACAAACACTGGGCACATAAGTCGTAAACGTGTCTCTTTAGCTCATGGGGCTACTCAGGCGAAACTCACGCATGGGCTTGAGGGGGTGTGGGGTGCCCTCTGGAAAGACAGCTCGAGAGCAGATTTTTAAAGAAAGTTAGGAGTTTTAAAGTCAAAGTTCTGTGTGGCAACCTTCCGCCCCCCCTCAACGAATTATCTAAATAACTGATAAATTTAGAATACCAGACTGCATTTATAACCCCTTGGCTTCACTTCCCATGCTTCAGCATCACTTAGTCTGTAGCAAAAGAGTTTCAAAGCTGAGAAATGCCTGGTTCGTCCCGTGACCATCATGGCTCCCTCATGTCTCCGGAACAAATTTTCCACACCCCAACTTTTCCTGTGTGAAACGGAGAGAACGTTGTCCATCCTGCCTGGACGAGATAGTGACCAATTTGGCAAGGAGAGTTTATGATTGAGGTGTTTGAAGTTTGCGAGAGAAAGTTTAATACGCCACCTGGATTTCACATCTTGTCATTCCCCAAAATGGGAAAACCCAGTCTCGATGCTAATTTCCCCAGAGCCATTCTCCAACGAGAGTCAACAGAGGAGAGAGAATTTTCCCTCAGGGTTACGTTCTAATGACGGAGGAGAGGTTATGAGTACAGACATTGCATAACCAATTAGAGTACTCTTGAGCCACTCCTGGGTGGCTCAGTCGGTTGAGCGTCGGCTTCAGCTCGGGTCATGATCTCACGGTTTGTGGGTTCGAGCCCCGCGTCGGGCTCTGTGCTGTCGGCTCGGAGCCTGGAGCCTGCTTCAATTCTGTGTCTCCCTCTCTCTCTGCCCCTTCCCCGCTCATGATCTGTCTCTCTCTGTCTCTCGAACACACACAATGAAGTGCGGACACACGCGCCCACTGCCGCACTTCTGAGGCCTACACACCGTTATGCTTAACAGTAGAGCTGTTAGACCCGTGTCAAGTCTTCTCACTAACACAACTTCGCATGCAAGCACATTTTTCAGATTAACGGATACACGTCCTGTTTACTTAAGGAAGTATGTAAAGGCCTCTGCTAGTACCTGGAAATATCAGAACACACAAGAGCTGTCTGTGTGTGTGTCCGTGTGTGTGGAGAGAGAGAAACATATTTAGCTCCCACGTATAAACTGCACAAAGACAAGAGGTGTCGGTTGCACAGGATGAGGTAACGGTAGCCAGAGGTGAAAGAGCATTTAACTCGCGTTCAAATTAGTCATTTAATGTTCCTTTATTCCCCAGGCCTTGATCTGAGGCCAGGCCAGGCCAGGCGAATTCGTTCTGGTCAGACGGCGGGAAATTCCACCACATGGAATGGTGTTGGTGGTCTCCACTCCCCTCCACTCCGGCCGGGGAGCCCACACAGCGAACACGGGCTCCTTGCACTAATGAATGCGCCCACCCACACAGGACCTGCCCCCCCCCCCCAACCCGGCCCCTGCCCCCCTCCCCCGCCCCCTCCCCGAGCGGGCCCCGTCCACATGCAACCCCACCGCCAACCGCCTTCCAGAGACTCGTTTCAGAAGCAAAATTTGCTAAATTATAAATGGCCAGCATCCGCCTCAATAATGAACCAAATCAAAGACCCTCTGGAGGAATCCTCTGGGCAAGTTCTGGGAGGTGCCAGAAGGAACTACTCACGCCTTCCCCTCCCTCTTGCTCTAAGCCTCAAGGACCCCACCGCCTGTGAGGGGGCACATCTATTCAGGACATGCCAAGCCTCGGACGTGGGTCTCACTGAGCCTAGGTTATTTGTTTTTCCTTGTTAAGAATGCTAATCAAAGCAAAACTTTAACCCAACAAACAAACAAACAAAATATCCTGAGTTGGCTACTTGCACGCAGGGGTGGCCAAGGAAGGCAGCTTGAAGGGTTCCTTTATGACCAGAGGCGTTTTTGAAATGAGACAGCAATGGCTGCTTTACGAGGAAGTGGCAAGACAGTCACCTCGTTATCCTCACCGCTGTGGTGGTCTGGGGACCACCCAGGAGCCTCCACCATGATAACAGCCTGGGCTGAGGTCTTCTTCCAGGGAACCAGTTGTCCCGAGTTGGGACATAGCTACCTTTCTCCAGAGAATAGGTCGGTGTTTCTGACAGAACAGACATGGAACACCACTGGCTTCCTCGCTCTCGGCGGACTAATTAGAACTCACATTCCTGCCTTCTTCCCATTGCCTTAGCTCTCCCCTCAGAGCATGACATTGAATGAGAGGAGGGGCCGTGCCCATCCCCTTGGAAAGACTGGGCCCACCGGGATATGGGGCTGAGGGTTGGGAGGGAGGAAGAGGAGGGGGAAATAATCACCTTGTGATTGAAGTGGCTTGGAATAACAAATACACACGCTCTTTTAAACATGGCTCGCCACATCCTGGGGAATCTAGAGAAACGTTCCACATCACCTCCCCAACCCTCACTCCCAAGAGTAGTTGGCTTTCAGGACGCTTTGGGAGAAAGCACAGGGCCTTTGATAAGAGGCTTGTTAGTTCTGGGCTAACAGTCCTCCCAGACCGCTTTGAATCCTTTCAAATATTTTCCCATTTTAGGTCAAGGAGGTTCGTAATGGTAAACACTGAAGGTGGCGGAAGGGGAAGAGAGAAGGGAGAAAGATGCGACCAGGACAGTAAGTTACCAGGTAACCAACGACCTCTCTGGAGGATCCATTGGGTCTGGTGGACATGCCCTGCTCTGGGTGTAAGGGAAGGTGGCTTTGAATCCCCAAGGGAGACCTGGCCTCGTCTTGAACCCCCAGTTTGGGCATAACTGTGTTCTATGCAGAGGATGCTTGAAAATCCTTAAACTAAAAAGGATTAGCCCTCTCTGGCGCTGATTCCTCCAACCGCCAGAAGAGGGCAGCACATGCTTCTACATCACAGCGAAAGCCGGGCTACCCAATCCAGAGAGTGGACACGAGGGAATTTGGGACAGGATTTGTGAAATTAGCAGCAGTAGTCGTAGCAACTGTAGCTATCGTATATTGGTGCCCATGGTGTGCTGGGAACTGCCTTAAGGGCTTTAATGCATTAATTCATTCAATTAACAAGACCACGCTACAAGAAAGAACACTATTATAATCTCCCTACTATAGACGAGGAGGCTGAGAAGTATAGAAGTTAAGAGAACTGGCTACTGTAATCTGAGACTACCTGAGACAGAGGTCAGCAAAGTATAGTCCAAGGGCCAAATTCAGCCCACTGGGTGTTTTTGCACTGCCCTCAAGCTAAGGATGGTTTTCACATTTGGGGATGGTTGGAAAAATTCAAAAGAAGAATAACGTTTCATGACCCCTGCAAATGACGAGAAATTCAAGGTCAGTGTCCGTAGGCAAAGCTGTACTGGAACACAGCCACACTCACTTGTTTACGTGTTGTCTGTGGCCGCTTTATCACTCCAAAGGCGAAGCTGAGCAGTTGTGACAGCCCACAGTGTTGGAAAAATCTGAAGTATTTATCATCTGACCCTTTCCAGAAAACGTGTGCCGAACCCTAACCCAAGGGGTAAGTGCTACCTGTTTCCAGCCACCACAGACACGTTCCCGGACATGGAGTTAGGACAGCTAGCCTAGAGGGATCCGGAAGTAATGCTGACCTCAGGTCACTTTCTTTCCACCAGCATTTCTGGGAATAGCCTACCTACCACGTTTCATTTTTTCACACCTGACATCTCTGAAGTCATACTGCTTCTTACAATCACAATGTTAAGCATATTGTTTCTTACAGGTAGTTAAAATAGTAAGGTCTTATCCTAGATGACACCTTAGATGAGGCAGCTCCAACCTCAAAAGTCCGGCCGCTTTTTGTACCTTTCCATGGATGGGACACTCACTTCTTTTGCTGGGAGCCCATTCTACAATTTTAAGGGCAAGTTTCTTAATATCGGGGTGGCGCCTGTGAGCCTCAATTTCCATATATCAAATGGAGATGGTCTAAGGGAGTGACGGGTATATGTTAGGAAGCAGGTACTTGGCCACTGGGATAGGGAGGCACGTGCACAGTGGCTACAAGACGAGCCTGTCTGCTGGTGTGGTCAGCCAGCCGGGCAGGCTGTGAGGTGGAAGGACAGGAATGAGCTCGTGGGGACACAAACCACGGGGGACATGGCAAGGGAAAGAAAAATTTCCAGTGTTGCAAACAGATTCTTTTTCCACCAGCATCAGCCAGGAGCATGGATGGCCCACCACATCACCTCTTAGAAGAGAAGACAGGACAATTCAAAGATTCGGGCCTGATGGAAGGAAGAGGCAGGGAAAGCACGTGCAGCTGGCTTGGTCACATTTCCGTGAGGGCTCTGGGGGAAGATGAAGAGAAGGGGGGGCAGGATGGGAGCAACTGATATTGTGGCGATATTCAATCACACGTTGGTCAAGTGGGACTGGTCATCCCAATGATGAGATGAGCTCGCAGAGTTTTCCGGGACATTCTAGGGGTCCTCTTCCTGATATGTGGTTTTGGATTGCCCATTTTCTCAGTATCAACCTGGAGAGCCCAGTGCTTGCTTCCAGGTCCCTGGAAGTGAAGCCGCTGACAGGAGCCTCAGGAAGGAGGAAACCCTCGCCCTTATTCGTAAACACACGACAGCGGCTCAGAGAACTCCGCGGTTAACGGCAACTTGTGTGTTGCAGCCAAGAATCTGGGGCCAGGAGGTGGCAGAAGGAAGCCATGATATACTCTCCCTCCCTCTGTGGCGGGGCAGCCAGGTTTGGATTTGGGGTTGGGGAGGAGGGAGAACAGAAGGCTAAGCCCCAAACAGGTGCTTTTCATTTGGGGACATGTGTCCTGGATTTTCTGGGACAGTACCAATTTCTTCTAATTTGATTATTTTCAATGAGGGCAATTTGTTCGACATCTGATCTTGAGTTTGGAAAACGACGGCCACTACGCTTCTAACTTAACGAGGGCACCAGCTCAGTCTCCGGTGTGAAACCCTACTCTCAACACAGAGCACTCTATCCAGCACATCACAGGTACCCGGGGAAGGCGTTTAGGACTTTGCTTAGGAAGTCAGACGTATTTTATTAGGACAAGTACTTTAGGAAGAGTATTAGGACCGCACAGGGTCTTGCATGAGTGGAAAGGGGCCCGTCTCTGCAAATACAGCACAGGAGCCTGAGAGTAAGGATAAAAACACACAGGCACGGGCAGCCTGCGATGGAACAGAGTAGGCAGGCTGGTGACACAGGCCTGAGGCTGCAAAGATTTCTCTCCTGCTCCTCAAGAGAAGCTGGAGAGGAAAAAAAAAAAAAAGAAAAGAAAAATACATCTCAGGGGTAATACACACCAGCAGGGTGTGGGGGGGGGCAGGGGCAAGGTGGGGCCAATGCCTGCAGGGAAGAGACCGACAGCTTTGTCTACAGACAAAGGAAAGGGAAATCAAAGGAGGCCAAAGGTCAAAGTAAATGAAAATAACAGCTCCGCCAAGCCTGGAGTCCTCAAATCAATAAAATTCGTCATTCTTCCCGGAGGTTGGTAGGTTTTTGTCTCCTGGGAGAACCCAACTGTAGCTGACCGGGGGTCCCTTCTGGCTTTCGTCCGCTGGTAGGTTTAGTGCCAGATTTGCGGTCTGCGTGTGTGTGCGGCTTTGGGGCTCTCGGAACTGGCTGTTTTAAGCTCACCCTGAGTTCTGTTTTATGGTGCCCCCGCCTTGTTTTTCTTTCTCACCTCATTCTGCTGTGCTGCTCTGCTGGGCATGGGCTCTGCGAGCGGTTATGAAGTCTTTCCTGAGCAAGTGGAGTATACATTTGAGGATAACGAGGCGGCTCATCGGAGGGAAGAACACAGACACAAAAATAGAAGAAAATGCTACACTTGACGGGGGAAGAGACGAGGGGATTCCAAGGAAGCCTCGAAAGCCCGAAATCATGCAAATTGGGAAAAACACCATTCGGCACAGAAATGTGGGGTACCAGCAGCGTGATGAGTATGCGTTAGAGGAGTTAAAAAAGGAATATGCAAATGTGGCTGGGGAAAGCCATAAGGCTTCACAGGAGGTGTGGATGAGATAAAAGAGACGGGGTGTGAGGCTTTGCACACCCCTTAGGAGGGAAGAGAGTCCCGTGGAAGTGGGCACGTGCAGGAGATTGGAGATGGGAGGTGTGGTGTGAATGCAACAGGAGAAATACTGGATTGTCTCAGTCCACGTGCATACACCTGTCTGCTCCCTCTCTGTGCAAAAAGAAAATGGGGAAAAGTACATAACAATACAACACGAGGGGTGCCCTGGATGATTCTGTCGGTTGAGCGTCAGTCTGACTTCAGCTCAGGTCATGACCTCACGGTTCATGAGTTCGAGCCCCGCATCGGGCCCGCCACTGTCAGCACAGAGCCTGCTTTGGATCCTCTGTCTCCCTCTCTTCCTGCCCCTCTCCTGCTGGCACGCTCTCTCTCAAAAATGAATAGACATTTATTAAAAAAAAAATACAACACAAGCCAACAACAACATGAATAATTATACTGGAGCAGGAATATTAACTGTATCTGGGGAAATGTGATAGGGCTAGAAGAAACGTAGAAGGGACTTTAAAAACAGTGATGAATAGAGGGGTGCCCGGGTGGCTCAGTTGGTTAGGAGTCTGACTTTGGTTCAGGTCATAGTCTCACAGCTTGTGAGTTCGAGCCCTGCATCGGGCTCTGTGTTGATGGCTCAGAGCCTGGAGCCTGCTTTGGATTCTGTATCTCCCCCCTCTCTCTCTCTGCCCCTCTCCTGCTCTTGCTCTGTCTCCCTCTCCTTCAAAAATAAATAAACATTAAAAAAATTTTTTTTTAAATAGTGACTAACAGAGAATTAAAGATGCACATTAGACCTCCTGTCAATCGCCTAGAATGCACAGTATATACAGAAAGTGAAATAAACCTGTAGACTTAATAGGATAAAGCATAAGGAAAAAGGGAAGTTGTGAAAAAGTGTAGTATTTTGGGGTGCCTGGGTGGCTCAGTTGCTTAAGCGTCCGACTTCAGCTCAGGTCATGATCTCACGGTCCATGAGTTCGAGCCCCGCATCAGGCTCTGTGCAGACAGCTCGGAGCCTGGAGCCTGCTTCGGATTCTGTGTCTCCCTCTCTCTCTGTGCCTCCCCCACTCACACTCTGTCTCTATCAAAAAACAAATAAATGTTAAAAAAAAATTTTTTTAAATATAGTAGTTTACCTCCAGATTAGGGTAAGTAGCGAAAATGAGTTTCTTGAAAGCCCAGGGGTTGGGCAGAGATTTTTAGAGTCTTGAAATGGCAGTTTGAAGGTTCAGAATGCAAAAGGGAAGATGGGTGGGTATTCAGAGAGAAAAGCCCAGGTCCTCTTGGAGAAGACAGAGTGAGGGACACAGGTTTAAGGAGGGTGTAAAAGAAACCCTTCAAGGGAAGGGACAACCAGAGAGGCAGCGATGTCCCCGTGGCATGGTGCCGGAGCAGGATGGGGTACGGGAGCCAGGAGAGCCAGAGCTATGGGTCGGGGCTGCCGCCAGGTCACCGGACCTCCACGTGTGGCGGTGGCATCTCAGAGGAGGGTGAAAGCAGTAAGTCCAGGAGGCAACACTTGCAGAGAGAGGTGGAGGATGTGAGCGATGTAGGCCCAAGCGCTGCTGAAGGTGGAGGCCAGGCCACCACTGCACTCTGCCTCTCGGGGAAGCAGCATGGCAATCGGGGTGGGGACAGAGCTGACCGCTGGTCACACCTCACCACCAGGTGGGTCACCAGATGTGCCGAAGACGGGATGGCCAAAGCTGGCGCCTTCCCCTGGTCCTTCTGCTGTAAACCTTCCATACTGAACCAGCTACTTGCCCCTGCTGGATTGAAAATGCACCGTGCAGGGGCTCAGAGCAGGGGCTCCTACAGCCGAATCCAAGCCCAGTGCTGCTCTCTCCATCCTGAGATGTCCTTTCTCAGGCCACGAGCGCTCCCTCCTGGTGAGCTCTGGATCCCATTCCCCCATGGTCTCCTCCTGTGCAGATCACCCCCCTCCCTGCCAAAGGAGAAGGGCCCTGCTCCTCTGGCCAGCCCGGACTCTCTCTGGTGGTGTAGGATCTGAGACATGGGCAGCTGCAGGCCAAGGGGATGTATCCAGAGAAGCCGCCCAAGGACTGCTCCAGGCAGCTGTGTGCGACAACGAGGCTTCCCGTGACCCTGTGCACAGCATTTCATACCACGGATCACTCTTAAAGCAAACAAACGGGGGTGCTGAATGGCTCAGTCCGTTAAGCGTCCGGACTCTTGATTTTGACTTAGCTCATGATCTCATGGTTCGTGGGTTTGAGCCTGCCATCGAGCTCTGCACTAGCAGTGTGGAGCCTGCTTGTGATTCTCCCTCCCTCCCTCTCTCGTTCTCTCTCTCTCTCTGCCCCTCCCCTGCTCACTCTCTCTCTCAAGATAAAAAAATAAACTTCAAAAAAACAAACTTTCCTTCCTCATCTTCAGCATCTTTTCCGTCTTCTACCCTTCCTAGCTTTCTTCTTTACTCCCTGGCTAGACCTTAACCTTCCTCCCTGACTCCTCTCGCGCTGCCCTCCCATAAGTATGGGTGATCCTTCATGTTGTCCCTAGTGCTCCCCTCTTCTCACTCATGGACTTAACTATGTGTAATTGTAATCAAAATAATATAGTTATATATAACCTGAGGTACGTACAATTATTGTGCCCATTCTACAGATGAGAAACCGAGGCACACAGAGTTGATATGATGGGCCCAGTGTCACAAGGCCAGCAAGAAGAGAGGCGAAGCTGGGGTCTGAGCCCAGGCAGCCGATGCCAGAGGCTGCAAGTTGGAACCACCCCACCGTTGCCTGTAGGGTCCTTGGTTCCCCCACGAACCAGGGTGGCAGTGGGGATCCCAAGTGATAAGAAAGTAAGCTCGCATAGGACCTTACTCCATGGGGGGTCTTGGGCCATTCTGATGAGGAAGTCAGTGCTACCTTTAAGCGGAGTGAAGAACAAGTTTGGAAAGGGAGCATGGAGGGCGTGGAGGTGGAATCAGGTCTCAGCAGACCAAGGGGACCAGGATCGGGTAATCACAGAAGGAGGAGGCTGAGCAGTGATAGACAACCTGACAGAGCACAGGACCAGGGCTTCGGGGTCAAACGTAACAATCCCGAAGGTGTAACAGGTGGAGCCAGCTCACAGACCCTCTTTGACGTGTCCTGCGGAGAGGAGGGAAATGCAACAAGAAAATGGGAAACACTTAAACAAGTGGAAATGAGCTGACACGAGCCGGAGATTTGAAAGTGCTGGTTGCGGGTAGCGGGAGTACGAGCTAAGGCGGCAGCGTCTGATGCCGATATTCGTGTTGGTCTCATTTTGTTCAATTAGCAGCGAGACCCAAAGTGAACATTCAATGAGCATTTACCACGGGTCAGGCACGGTGCTAAAAGGATTTACAGGCACCGACTGATAAAGCAAATGAGTCTGCATTACAAACCTGGGATATGCTATTAATTGCCTTCTGTGGCAATGAAGACATTGAAGGTATTATTAAGTATATTTCGGGGCGCCTGGGTGGCTCAGTCGGTTAAGTGTCCGACTTCGGCTCAGGTCACCATCTCGCGGTCCGTGAGTGCGAGCCCCGCGTCGGGCTCTGGGCTGATGGCTCAGAGCCTGGAGCCTGCTTCCGATTCTGTGTCTCCCTCTCTCTCTGCCCCTCCCCCGTTCATGCTCTGTCTCTCTCTGTCTCAAACATAAATAAACGTTAAAAAAAATTAAAAAAAAAAAAAAGTATATTTCACAGATGCAGAAACAGAGGCTCAGAGAGAAGTCTCTCTAGTGAGGTTGTACAGCTAGACGCAGCAGACCTAGGATTCCAACCCCGGTCAGCAATCGCCTGTTTATATGTTTTACAGCCCCTGGTTAGCTCACTGATGGCAATGACTTTGTCTCATCTGTCTTCACAACTCTAGAACCTAGTACAGTGCCTGGCATACAAGAAAAGCTCTTTAAATTTTTTTTTTAATGTTTATTTATTTTTGAGACAGAGCATGAGTGGGGGAGGGTCAGAGAGAGAGGGAGACACAGAATCCGAAGCAGGCTCCAGGCTCTGAGCGGTCAGCCCAGAGCCCGACGCGGGGCTCGAACTCACGGACCGTGAGATTGTGACCTGAGCCGAAGTCGGATGCTCAACCGACGGAGCCACCCAGGGGCCCCAAGAAAAGCTCTTGAAACATTAGCTTTGACTTGTGGCCACTGGATGCAATCTGTTTGTTGAGTGAATAAATGACTGTGTGTACAAACTGGGGGGAATTCTCTTGTGTGCTAGCTGGGGATGGCTCCCCTGGATTGGGTCTGTGTCTCAGTAGCTGGGGACTTTTAATGTTGTGTGAAACAGGGAAATTTTGAATGGCAGTCCCTGTATCCACCGTGGGAGTGGAGAGATGACCCAGCATGCAGACGATGTCACAGTATTGGGTTTTTTCACACTTTGATGTCATGAGGGCAGGAAAGGAACAAGCCATGGCCCTTGTATATATGGGGTCTGAGAGGTATTGGGTGGGCCAGAGGGAAGGGAGGGAAGGCTTTTTTCAAGAGAAAAAAAAAAGTTGAAAACATAAAGGCCAATCTGAAGACAGGACATTGAAGAAATAGATGCAGAGCTGAAGATCCAGAAAGAAAAATGGGAAAGTGGTATAGGAAGGCATGTCGGAGGAAGCCGGGGGTCTCTTGCTGAAGTTGTCACGAGGGGCTGCCTGGCACAGCTGGGACAAAGCAGAGAGGGGTGTGGACCGTCTTCCAGGTTAAGGGGCCGCATGGGGTGGACCATGGCGTTACTCTCTGCCTTGGCTTCTGGCTTGCTAAGCCTCAGAACCTTTGGACCCAGTAGACCGTAACTCGGGAATAAGGGTGGAGGGAAGGAAAAAGAAAGGAAAAGGGCAGGGGTGGGGGTGGCCAAGCTATGGTGACAGGGGAGGAACAAATGCGTGGCATCTAGCTCAAGGCAGGAGAAGAGACCGGCACAAAGGGCCATGAAGGGGATGGGCTCCCTGGGACAGCAGAAATGCCGGAGCCCTGAAATGCGCAAATGAGTCAGGGGGAGAAGGAGTCAGGAGGGCAAAACCCGCCCCAGAGAAAAACAGGGTGAAAGAGAAGAAGTGGAAACAATGAAAATTGGAGAGTGTTGAGTTTGTAAGAAATTGATACATGATGTTCAGTGGAAACTGCTGCTTTGGGTTTGGGAATAGAAGAACTGTAAATATGGAGACTATGTAAATACTGTTTGTAACTTGAAAAATCTGGAGGGCTCAGATGAGAGAATCCTCCCGAGGGTGCTTTGACAAGTATGAAGGAAGGTATTTGTGGCTGAGAGGAAAGGGCCCTGGATGTAGAATCTGCAAACCGGAGCTGAGAGCTGGGAGCCAGTCCTGGCCCGGGGGGACAAGCACTAACCACTGGTCGGCTCATTTGTCTCGGGTCCCCAGCCAGGCAAGCCCGGCCTGCCCCCGCACACACGGCCGTGAGGGGCCACATTCGTGCCCTCAACAGAGCACCACAAAGTGGGTGGCTTACCACACCAGAAATCTGTTCACCCACTTTTAGAGACCAGAAGTCCACCATCAAGGTGTCGGCAAGGCCACACTCCCTCACAGGGCTCTGGGGCGGGCTGGGGGAGAGAGTCCTTTCCTGCCTCTTTCAGGCTGTGGTGGTCCAAGGCATCCTTGGCTCCTGCCCACAGCACTCCAATCTCTGCACCACGTTCACAGGAACCACCCCCCTGCTCTCTGTGTGCCCTCTCCCCTTCTTACAAGGACGCCAGTGGTTGGATTTAGGGACCACGCTAAACCCAGGATGATCTCATCTCGAGACCCTTAACTAATGATATCTGCGCAGATCCCATTTCCAAATAGGGCCTCAACCAAGCAAGAGCACAGAGCATGTTTAAAATACCTCCACATCCCTTCTTCTTCCTTTTCTCCCCGTAGGCCACTCTCCTTATGGCGCCTCTTCACGCACCTCTAATGGCTGGCGTGGCCCACAGGATAAAACCCAACCTCCCGGGCTGACGCTTCAGGCTCTGGCCACCCTCCCCAGTCTCTGTCCCTGGCACTTTCCCAGCTCCCCATCACCTCCTCCCTATAGTCACAGCCAACTGACTCCCCCTTAACCTTCATGACCCAGGGGAAACCCCTTCAAAGCAGCTTTCTCAAAGGCCCTGGGGTACATTCTTCCTGCTCGGAACCCCTCTGGCAAGTATTGCTTCCCCTTCCCCATGGCAGCCAATGAGCTCTTCAGACTCCCTTGCCTCTTTTCTTGCTCTTTGGCTTTTTGTGAATTTAAGCCTTTTCTTCTGCACCAGCCAGGTTTTCAAGATGAGAAAGTATCCGTTTCTGGTTTTCCTAGAATCTGGTCTGTGCCTGTTACCACCCAGGTCCTCAGTAACTGTTAACCAAAATATTTACTTTCCACGGCACCAACTCTGTTCCTGCCAAAATGTTCTTCCCTTTCCCTGCATGCATGGCTGCCCCTCCTGGTCACCTTGTCCCCAAAGATGCCTTTCTCCTCTGATCTCCTAAAGCGTCTAGCATTTTCCACCTTGCTTGGGTCCACTGTGTGTTCCTCTGATGGCCACTCATTCACAAAGATTCATGAGGCCCCTGCTCTGTTTGGCTCTGTGCTGGGCTCCAGGCCCCCACCCTGAAGGTGCTCCTTTTCCCCCTTGAAGGCAAGTGAACTTTCTCATCCTTCTTCTTTTTCCTCCCGGGGCCTATCACAGTTCTTCAAGTGTTACCCGCGCTCAATGTGAGTTCTATTCAAATTGCTTCAGCGAATTCTTAAAGGAAAGGCCAAATGAGGGACTTAAAGTGCACTGCGCTTAAATGAGGCGTCCAGACCCCTCCGAGAAGGCCTCATAAGAAAACTCGTCCTGGGCTCTGTAGCCAAGGCCAGATGGAGGATGAACCAGGTCTTGAGATGTGGCTTCCCCAGCACCCTCCGCACTTGCGGTAGGGCAAGGCTCTGCTTGCCGTCCCACCATGGCCTCTGCACAACTCCTTCCTTGAGCAAGCTTTCAGGGACTGGAAGGAAGTTGGAATATGTGGTTCCAATCAGGGCCTCCTGAGAACACAGGCAGGCAGGGTTATGAATGTGGCACAAATGGACAGTGGTATGGCCGAGGCAGGAACCTTCTGCGCAGGCCATTATGATGTGCAGTAAGGCACGCTCAGAACACAAAGTGCATCCCTCCCTCCAAATTCAGCAGAAAGGGCCACGGGCCGTTCTCTTGCACTAGACAAAGAGAAGGATCTACAGCCCCTTGTCACAGGGGACACGGGTGTGGGCGAACAGCAAGTCGCATGGGTTCCAGGTGCTTCTCTGGCCTAAGTACCTGAGGAGCCCTGGGCAGGGGTCACTACTGCCAGGGGCTCTGGGTGGAAGGGAGCCACTCACCAGCATTGTTTTGCTGCTTTGTGTTTTTGATGTAGGCAGAGAACTTGGAGAAGATGTCGATGCCTGCCGTGTTGGATTCCCGGTGTTTCGCAGCCAGTTTAGGGTACCTGGAAGGGAAGGCATGGTGTTCTAGAATCAGTGAGAACTTGAAGCTCCTTTACCCCAAATGACTAGCAACATCCCTGTTTCTAGTTTGATCTACAGATCTTTTGGGGGATCTTACACCTATCCTATAGGGTGGATGGGCAGAGAAAAGAGAGAAAACAGAGGCCAGTGAGGTTAGGAGTGTTGCCTGGGGGGGGGGGGGGGGGGGTAGGACACAGTCGGTGGGCAGAGAGCCAGAAAAACCCTTCAGAGGGCCTGGGTCGTGCCCTCTTCAGAGATGACCAAACAGCGTTTGGACAAACAAAAGGACTCTAATCAAAATTCTAGAGGAGTTTGTCTCTACACCAGGTGGGGTCCTTGAGGTTTCCCAAATCATATTAAAATAACCAGCCACTTCCAGGCTTGTGGTGATAATCCTAACTGTACTGAGCTAATTAATTCCAGGGGCCAGGGGATACTAAACACCTTGCCGCTGAAGCTTGGAAACCATTTCTCAAAAGAAAGGGTACCGTTGGTCCTCTTCTGAAATATCCTTCCCACGCACTTCTTTTTTTTTTTTTTTTTTAATGTTTATTTATTTGAGAGAGAGCGGTGGGGTTGGGCAGAGAGGGAGGGAGAGAGAGTATCCCAAGCATAGGCTCTGTGCTAAGCGTGCAGCCTGACCAGGAGCTCGAACTCATGAACCATGAGATCAAGACCTGAGCCCAACTCAAGAGTCAGACACTTAACCGACTGAGCCCCCCAGGTGTGCCTCCTTCGCACACTTCTTACTTGTGTGAGGGAAAAAGATGTGGAAAGCACCAGCCTCCAACAGCACAAGTGTTTTCAATGGTTTTACTTCCAGGCGTGGAGACAGATTTGCAATGATCCAGCCTCTCACCTTTGTACAGTCTTTCATGTGAAGCCAGAAGAATACACGAGGCAGACCGGAGTTAGGACTGTTTTCTATTGGCTGTAAAACTGGACGAGGTAAGGTTGCTTGTGTGGGAATCCACGGCTTTGACCCCCTCAGCACCATCCAAGTGACCAATTCAGACCAGTTTTTCAGAAATGTTATTTCACAAACGTTTTATGTGTGCGACCAGGCAGGGGTGGACGGAGATGGGGGACAGATGCGTACTTACACAGTTATGTGGACCTTTGTGATCTCTGCATAAATAGCCGGCTACTGCTCGCTGTTTGACTGCTTCATGTTAAAAAGCAAAATACTTTTTAAATTTCTTTTAACATTTTAAGTAATATGAACCAAAAAGTCTCTAAAAATTACTTGTTGCTGTTTTTCCTTTCCTTTCTTCCTTCCTTCCTTCCTTTCCTTCCTCCCTCCTTTTCTTTTTCTCTCTTTCCCCTTCCTTCCTTCCTCCTTCCTCCCTCCCTCTCTTTTTCTTTTTCTCTTTCTTTCTTTCTTTCTTTCTCTTTCTTTTCTTTCTTTTTCTTCTTTTCTTTTTCTTTCCCTCTCCCTCTCTCGCTCTCTCTCTCTCTCTCCCCTTCCTTCCTTCCTTCCTTCCACTCCTCAAATGGCCCATTAGGTAAGACCGACCACTCTTGGGCCATGCTAGGCGGCTGTTTAATCTCAGATATTGCTATCAGAAGAGTCCTCAGAAGGTCACTGGGTCCAGCCCTCTGCCATCAGGCAGATACAGAAGGCATTATGGTCCTCATTTTACAGGAAAAGCAACCAGAGACCAGAGAGGTAAAATGGCCATTACAAGGGCCCATGGATAATAAATGGTTGGGGGACCCTGAGAATCCGGCCTGCCCCTGGAGCAGTGTTCCTCATATTCAATCACATCACTTCTCTGATATCAGCAAAAGCTACATTGTATTGAGTGCCTGCTATGTGCCAGGCACTGTTCTAGCCCCTTTATGTGTATTCGTCATTTATCTTTACAAAACTTTTGCTATTATCGGGCTCATTTTCCACATGAGAAAAATGAGGCCTAGAGAAGTTAAGCAATTTGCCTGAGGTCACACGGCTAGGTAGCAAAGCCAGGACTCCAACCCAGGCAGTTTCACTTTGGAAGCCCAGCTCTTCAGGGCCTTGTCCTGTGGCCTCTCACGGACTCTACTGCTTACCCTTAAAGCCCCAAAGCCCTCCCTCCAGCCTGGCTGAGCACCATGAATGAAATCTCTCTGTTCACCTGCAGAGGGCGCTCTGGACAAGTTCAGCACACATGTCTTCTTGAGTATACCGGGAATTATCAGATTCATCTGCTATAACTGAGGGCACAACACAGTTTCCTGCAAGATGCTAGGTAATCCAAGATACTGAACTTAGGATCAACCTTCCCTATTCTGGCCTTTGCGTGTGGAATCTGGCATGCTCTTAGAATTGATTGCCTTATTGGGTGTTGTATGTAAGCGATGAATCACGGGAATCCACCCCCGAAACCAAGAGCATACCATATACACTGTATGTTGGCCCAAGTGACAATAAATTATATTTAAAAAACATCATTTGGGATCCTGAAAGAAAAAAAAAGAATTGATTGCCTTTATTATTAATAACTACCAAGGGCTCTTTGTTTTTGCTTGATAAGGTAAAGAGAGAAGGGCCTAGAAAATGCATTTTCAGTGGACTATTTGTTTGGATTTGTTGTTTTACTTTGCTTTATGCCATCATTCGGTCAGACTTGAAACAATGTGACCATTTCTTCACAATCAGCGTGGGCCCAACATGGGTAGATAGAACCAAATCTAAGACAGATAACAAAGGGCCATGGTGGTAATATTGTCCGGTTTTCTAAGCACTATGATTTACTGAGACTTTACTGCATAGCTTACTGTCCCATTTGAAGTTTGTCTTTGTGAGAAATGTGTATCCAAATATTAATCTCACCGGTTTCGGTAACTAGACTTGAGAAGGCTACTATCCAGGATGTTAAGTACATTCACTGCAGCTCCATATTTATACCATATTTTGCATATGCATATAAGTGGGCTGGCTACAGAATACATTCTGTTTCTCTAAAAGGCTAAGTAAGAAATAGTGTTTCATTCATAGAAGCATCTTTGAAGGTTGTGATGTGGTCTAATGACAATCAGAGATGATGAATTGCTCTAACTCCGGGGTTAGTAAACTACAGCCCATGTGCCAAATTCAGCCCAATATCTGTTTATATATCTCTCATGAGCTAAGGATAGTTTTTAACATTTTTAAATGACTGAAAAAAAATCAAAAGGAGGACAGTATTTTGTGACATGTGAAAATAATATGAAAGATAGTATTTCAGCGTTCATAAGCTCTATCAGAACATAGCCATGTCCGTTCATGTTGTCTGTGGCTGTTTCACTCCACAACAGCAGGATTGTGACACAGACTCTATGGCCCCTAAAGCCAAAAAGACTTAGTATCTAGCCTTTTACAGACAAGTTTGCTGATCCCTGCTCTAACTGATGACAATTTCTCTCCATTCTATTTTTAAGAGATCGTATTTCAAATGCATTCATCTCAGACAAGCACTTAAGTTTCATTCTGGGATGTAAAACAGTTGGCTTCTCATAAGAAAAATTTTTTTGTACATATTAGTGGGAAAAAATATATATATATGCTATAAATATATATATATATATATATATATATATATATATGCGCTATGACTAGCTTAGGATCCCAACTAACATCTCACTTCAGAGACAACCATGCCACTGAGCAAAAGGGGCCCATACAATAAAACCAACATGCATGAAGCATCCACCAGGCCCTGTCTGTCCCTGGGGTTGGGGATACACTGGAGAAAGAAAGACAATTCTCCTGCCCTCATGAAGAGGCCTTAGCTGATTCTAGGGTCTCTCCTGGCAGTTGAGTGTTGACCATCCTTTTCCTAATGAGCTGAAAAGGGGATGGACCTCCTCTCTCCCTTTCCCTTTATTTCTGCTTCCTCACCTCACCAAATCCTCACTTGAGAAACAGGTTAATGCTTCTGATTCTTCTGATCTTTGTGTGCTGGCTTGTCTCTGCTAATTAAGCAAATGATTTTTAGAGGTACACAGGGTCTGGCTTAGTCATTAAAAGACATCCCTTGGGATCTGTGGTTTTGAGACAAAGGTCCTTATGATTGCATCTGGAAAACAGTCACCAAAAAGGGAGACTGGCTTCTCTTTCTAATGCTTCAAGAGGCCATTTAATGAGCTCTTACTCAATGTCAGGCACTAGGCTAAGAAGTATTATCTTCGATGATAGCCCCATGAGATCAACATTACGATCATTAGTTTAGAGATTTGAGAATGAAAGATTAAATATCCACATGCTTCTCTGCATTTCCCAGCTTCTACCTCTCGGGCAGATTGGGGCCATGTGACTGGATTCTGGCCAATAGGATGAGAGGGTAAGTGATGTAACCACTCACGACCATGGCTTTTAAAAACACTTGGTAGGGGGCGCCTGGGTGGCTCAGTCGGTTAAGCGTCCGACTTCCGCTCAGGTCATGATCTCGCGGTCCGTGAGTTCGAGCCCCGCGTCGGACTCTGGGCTGACCGCTCAGAGCCTGGAGCCTGTTTCCGATTCTGTGTCTCCCTCTCTCTCTCTGACCCTCCCCCGTTCATGCTCCGTCTCTCTCTGTCTCCAAAATAAATAAACGTTAAAAAAAATAAATTAAAAAAAAAACAAAACAAAAAACATTTGGTAGGAACCTTCTTACTTCTTCTCTGCTGAAGGAGCCTTGGAGGTCCCGTACTCCAAAGGCTACAATATGGAAGGGGGCCATACTGCCCCCTGCCCCCTCGGACTTTGCTGGAGTGAGGAATAAACTGCACTCTGCTCAGCTACGGAGATTTTGTGGCTAATCTGTTACTGCAGTGTAACAGATTTACTGTTACAGTAAATCTGTTAACAGTGTAACAGTGTTACTGCAGTGTGGCACAACCCAGTGGTGTGGATTAGAACGCAAGTCCCTCTGACCCCAAAGCCCATCCTCTCAGCCACCGTGCCATCCTGTCGTTGGTACTGAGGCTGCTTCTCTACTTCCCAGAGGGTTGAGAAAAAGCACTCTTGTTTTACACTATTGTGAGAGATCCCTCAACACTTCTTAAACTCATGAATTCGGAGTGTTCCCCAATTCTGGCAACGTTCCAAATCCTGTTTACACCCAACGCGTTCTTGCTAGTTGACTGACCACATACTACGCCATGTTCCGTTATCTGTTTCCCCTCCTGACCTCTTAGCACAGCCATCTACGCACTAGGGTTATTTTAAATAATAACCAGCTCAGGTAAAGCGCTTTGAGACCCTCATGGGATCACAGAGCTTCTGCTGAAAGGCATTTTTGAGACTATGTAGTTTCACCCCCTTGTGAGAAAATGGGAGACAGGCTTGCCCAAGGCCATACAAACAAGCCCTATAGACAGGTGGCTAGAGTCTGGTCTCCTGCCTCTCAGTTCTGGATCCTCTGAACCCTGGCCATTCTACAGAGGTGAGAGGTAAGGCCCAGCATGCCTCAACAGCAATCGCCAACGCTAATCCCGGGGCTTCCCTGTTGAGCATTAACTGGGCCAGTCTTTGGGAAGAAATGGAAGTGAGTCTCATTTAGAAACTACTTGAGACTTCCTGAATTCCTTTTGACACCAAATGCTTTGTGGGACCAAATACCAAATATGATTTAAAAAAAAAAAAATGGTTGGAGTGTTTGCATGCGGTTTTTTCCTTTAAAAAATAAAGCTAAGGGGAAAAAGGCTACCACAATGCCTTGGCTCTCTGGCAGCTTTTACAAACAGTGGTGTGATGAAAAACACATGGCCGAGCGGCATTCAGTGAACAGTTATGGGGGGTTTGCTGCCCCCTAGAGAATCAAGAGGGGCAGGCTGCACTTCTCCTGGGGCCTCCCAGATCCAGGCAGCAGGAAGCCAGCAGGGGCTTGCGGCTTGTTGTGGGTAGAATAGCAGGTCTCCCTTTGTGGTGCCGAGGTCCCGGCTAGGTGGCATTTACTGGAAGGTAACTGGGGCATCTGCCCCCGTCTAACCCCTAGAAAGGCATCTAAAGGACACTCCTCGGGGCTCTGGAGGGGTTGATGGTCTCATCGCTACGGCCTCCATCTTGGTGGAGTTCGGGAGACAGGCATTGTAACAGTTTTGAGTTTCCGCTACTTGGGTGTGGTGGGTTGTTGCATCACTGACGCACAAAAGAGCATGGAGGAAGCAGAACTCGGGACAGGTAATGGGGGTGGACAGGGAAGAGAGGAGGCAGCGTCTGCGTCCAACCCCGCTTAGCTCTAGTTGGATCATGGAAATTTTTTAGAAGGATGAAACGATGACGCATCTGATGACGGTCCTCCCGTGGAAGAATGTACACGTGCACTGGAAGAGTGTAACTCCGGGGGTCTTATCGGCCCAGTTGGTCCCACTATGGATGTAGACAGGAGACCCCTGAGTAAGAGAAGCAGCCTGGAGAAAGGCACAGCCGGTTGAGGCGGAGGGACCCTGGCTAAGGTGAGCATAAAGTGCAGGAGGGGCCCTCGGGTCATCCTTTCACACCGAAAGGGAACATCCGAGGGGGTCACAGCACAGGACTGAACCAGGAGAGCAAGCCGCACCCCCCCGCAGGCCCAGCCCAGGGCTGCATACGTCCACCCACGGGCC
>NW_026058498.1:0-30204 GCF_023721935.1 Panthera uncia
TTTCTTTTCTTTTCTTTTCTTTTCTTTTCTTTTCTTTTCTTTTCTTTGAGACAGAACAGCAGAATTTAATCTCCTATTAAATTATGCTCACCAAAATGGGGGGAAACAAAGCTTGTGATATCCCAAAGTTCAGAATCCATTCATTTACTGTATTGCTATGCCTTGGTTCTGCAAGAACTGATCATTATATGAACACATTTGATGGAAACTTTGTAAAATAGGAAGAGGTCAAAAAGGAAATTGTATTCCTTGGAGTCCATTTGTTACCTTTTTAATATGTTTTCTTTTTTCTTATGTATTTTTAGATTTAAAAAAATTGGGAAATTACCATCTTAATTTTGTATTTTATTTTTGCTTAAAATTATGCTATGGATGTTTTCTCATGTTATTAAATATGCTTCCAAGTATTTCAATGACTAGAAAATAATTCATTTGTTTACTTTTTAATTTCTCATCATAAGTAATGCTGCAATGAACATCTTTGTGAATAGATATTTAAATATATGAATATTATGAATGTTATGTGTAACACCAAATTGCTTTCCAATGAAGCCATTCTAATTTATAATCTTACCAGCAGGGTATTTAATTTTACCCATAGATTTAGATGTGTTAATAAATATTTCAGTTGTATCTGTGAAATCTCCCTAACGCTCAGAAAAAGTCAAAACAAAATGTGAAAGACCCAAACAATAAGGTAGTTTTGGATATGTGGGAACATGCTTCTTCTTATTTTTATTAAAAAAAAGAAAAAGCATGAGTTTTTACTATGCACCAATACTGATCATTACTTTTGGTACATAATTTCATAAAATTTATTAAAGAAATGTAAATTAATCCCAATTATTTTTATTATTATGTTTGAGCATTAATTTGTAACCATAGGAATGATTTAAGGAAAAAGCTATTAATTTGTACACAAAATCCCTGAAGTCAAAGGCAGCAGTTACCTCAGGAAAAAAATTTAACCCAAATTCTTAACTGATATGGAAAATATAAGATGGTTTTGTGCTTTGTGGAAGTGCTTTCATATTACAGCAGAGCTACAGAAACTAAGTCGTCTGAGTTCTGCTCTTTTCTTGCTTGAAAAAAAATGTTTCTTTTTATATACTTATTTTTTTAAACGATTATTTATTTTTGAGAGACAAAGAACACAAGTGGGGGGAGGTGAAGAGAAACAGTGAGACAGAGGATCTGAAAGTAGGCTCCCGGCTGACAGTACAGAGCTCACTGTGGGGCTCAAAGTCACCAACCACAAGATTATGACCTGAGCGAAAGTCTGGTGCTTAACTGAGCCACCCAGGCGCACCAAAAATGTATGTTTTTATTTATTTTTAATTATTTTTAGTTTATTTTTTTTTAATTTACATCCAAATTAGTTAGCATATAGTGCAACAATGATTTCAGGAGTAGATTCCTTAGTGCCCCTTACCCATTTAGCCCATCCCTCTTCTCACAACCCTTCCAGTAACCCTCTGTTTGTTCTCCATATTTATGTCTCTTCTGTTTTGTCCCCCTCCTGTTTTTATATTATTTTTGTTTCCCTTCTCTTATGTCCACCTGTCTTGTCTCTTAAAGTCCTCATATGAGTGAAATCATAGGATATTTGTCTTTCTCTGACTAATTTCACTTAGCATAATACCCTCCAGTTCCATCCATGTAATCGCAAATGGGGCAAGATTGCATTCTTTTTGATTGCCGGGTAATACTCCATTATATATATATATATATATATATATATATATATATATATGTATATATATAGCATCTCTTCTTTATCCATTCATTCATCGATGGACATTTGGGCTCTTTCCATACTTTGGCTATTGTTGATAGTGCTGCTATAAACATGGGGGTGCACGTGTCCCTTTGAAACAGCACACCTGTATCCCTTGGATAAATACCTAGTAGTGCAATTGCTGGGTTGTAGGGTAGTTCTATTTTTAGTTTTTTGAGGAACCTCCATACTGTTTTCCAGAGTGGCTGCACCAGCTTGCGTTCCCATTTGAGGTTGATTTTCTTAAGGACTGATTCTTCTTTACCTGAGTTGCCTCTCTGGCAGATGATCCCCTCCCTACTGAGGGACTTTACTCCCTGTAGCACTCACATAGGGTTCACCTGGCAATGGAGATGTCCACGTTGGGTGTATGACAGCTTGGCTGAGGGACCAGCTGGGCAGTCCTAAAGCCTGAGTCCTCCTTTTGCCACTTTTCATGTTCTTCCAGGTGAAGCCATAGGGAATCATTGGAGTTCTTTTCCAGATACTCAAAGGCTCACCAGGACCTTTCCAGAATATATCTTTGTATTCACACATACTACACTCTGGTCCCTTCATGACCAGCAAGGATGCGTTACCATAACTATCTCCTTTTCAGAAATCTTCAGACAAGAATCTGGCTCTAGTCTTTTTATGTTTAAGCACATCTTAAATTTCTATAGACCTACATTTCTTTCACTACCTCCAGCCTATAGGGATAAGAACAAAATGGTGTACTTCTAAGCATACAGAACACCTTCCAGCAAATACCCTTTCTTTCCAAATTTCCTCTTCCTCTCATTGATAAAGACTGTCAAAGCAGGTTAGCCTTACTGGCACTTGGGGTTAGACTGAAAATCTTATGCCGAGAACCAGGCTTTCTTTGAAAAAAAATTTTTTTTAATTTTGTTTGTTTGTTTGTTTTTTGAGAGAGAGACAGAGACAGAGTGCGAGAAGGGGAGGGGCAAAGAGAGAGGGAGACACAGAATCTGAAGCAAGCTTCAGGCTCTGAACTGTAAGCACAGAGCCCAATGTGGGGTCCGAACTCGTGAACTGTGAGATCATGACCTGAGCCGAAGTTGGACGCTTAACTGAGTGAGGACCAAGCCCTTTCGGAACTCGACCTTGGAAAAATTAGTAACATTGCTCTCTGTAGAAATCTGTCTCCACTGTTAGTCTTACACTATTTGGAAACCTCAAGAGACAACAAAGATTTCAATCATCTAACATTACTACATATAAAATTGAAAACTTTAAAATTATAAGAGGAAAATATAGAAGAATATCTCCATGACTTTGGAGTGCAGAAAACTTCTTAAAGAATATTTTTAAATGTAAGATATTGATACAACAGAACACATCAAAATTCAAAACTTCTGAACTGTTCAAGAAATCATTATAATATTAAAAGACACACTGTGGACTAAGAAAAATATTTGCAACATGTGTAATGTAGCATACCAGTAGAAAAAGACAGATATCTAAAAGAAAAGTAGAGAGTGGAGGAAAATGGAAAAGTCAATGAAAGTAAAAATTTAAACGGCCATTGAAAAGATGGTTAACTTCTGTAGTAACCAGGGAAAGAGAAACTGAAGCAACAGTGAGATCACATTTTTAATTCCATCAAAGAGGCAAAAATCTAAAAGCTGAACAAGGACCTAAAGTTCCTGAAGTGTGGGGAAATGGGTGCTCTCTCATTGTATAAACTGTGAGAGCCACTTTGGGGAGAAACTGAGCAATATGTGTTAAACCTAAATATGTATATATTCTTTTACTTTGCAGTTCTATTTATAGGTTCCCACTGTTACAGAAACACTAGCACATATGCTCAGGGAGAATTGTAAAAGAATGTTGTCACAATATTCATTGTAATTGCAATTATAAATTCAAATATGATATAGTGGCAGATAGAGTAGTTAAAATGAATCAGCTAGATCTGTGCGTCTCAAGATGGGTAGGTCCCAAATACATAACATTGAGTGATAAAAGCAATTTGTACAATTTTTTGCACAATATTACTTATATAAAAACAACAAAATATACGAAACCACACTATACATGTTTATGGATACATCTATGTAAGTAAAAGATACTAAAGTTCTGAAAAATATACATTATAAATGCATAAAACGGTTTGTCTCTGCAGAGGAAAGGGGGAGACTGGGATCAGAATTGGTTTTTAAAGGTATTTTAGCTTTAAACAGAGTGTTCTAGTTTTTTACAAAAAGAATGGATTTTTGGCATTACACAATTAGTTCAAAAAATAAAAATGAGGGAAAAATGAGATTAGACTCTGGAGATCAAAAGATTATGCTTTAGCTTTTGGGTCCACATAGGAAAAATCATCAAATGTCTGAAAATCAGTTTCCTCTTTTACTAACAGGGTATACTTATATATACATATACACATACATATGTGTATATGTATATATGTATGTGTATGTATATGTGTGTGTGTGTACAATATATAGATAGATAGATAGATAGATAGATATAGAGAGAGTATTGGATGATTTAATGTTGATAACACACAGAGCACTGTGGGTGCTCAGAAAAAACGCCAGTTTTCTTCCCTTTGCATTCAGTGAAAATGGAGTATACACAATTGTACTTAAAGTCTTTAGTGAGGGTGAACCTAATTTGTGGGTTCACAGTCCATATTCAGTCTATCTGGAAAACACTTGACCATGAGGGTGAGAGAGAACTCAAGCCCTAAATTCAGA
Source organism: Panthera uncia (assembly GCF_023721935.1). Classification (NCBI taxonomy): domain Eukaryota; kingdom Metazoa; phylum Chordata; class Mammalia; order Carnivora; family Felidae; genus Panthera; species Panthera uncia. Next base: position 4,480 of record NW_026058498.1, read on the forward strand.
CTTGATTCATTAATCTGTATAGAGTCTTGACTTCTCTTTAAAACTAATTTGACAGCTTTGAAACACTTTATTTTCCCCCAAAGGAACTAAAACCTTATTACATTAATTACCTTAGAAAATGAGAGAAAAGAACCAAAGGTCTTTGAAAAAACATTTTTTTCCTTCTTTGACAAATATTTCTAGGCACAGTAAAATTAAATATCCCATTGTAAAAAGATAAAGTGCCCCCAATTGGGATATTACTTTCTGAATAATCCTGTGGATATTCCCAGTCTGAGCACCAAACCGTAACTCACTCTTAGAGGTTTGCTAGAATCATAAACTGCCAGAGTACAGTTTTATGAAGGTTCAGAAGGACAGTCTGAACTTGCCCAATTAAACAGATTAAATTTTAGTTGTGAATTCAGGCCAGGGCCATGCATTATTGTTTTTCTACAGAATAAACATAAATTTGCCAATGCAGTGAAGCTTGCAGCTGGTGAAAGTCCTTTTTCCCAATTTTCCCAATGGAAACGTTTATTTATTTAACTCCATTTATAAAGTTAAAAAGCAATCTAATGCCTGTAACGTAGAAAAATGAAGAAAGAAAACATCTGTAACTTAGAAATAAACATTTGGGACTAAATTGTTTCTTAGTTATTTGTGAACTATTTTAATGTGAGTTACATGCAAGCATGGGGGTGCACAATTCCACAAACAATAAACTATACCTTTAAAATATAACGTTCCAGTGCCCAAGTAGCGATGGAGTTAATATGTCTAGAAAAATATTTGGCTGGGACCCCAGATGACTCAGTCGATTAAGCGTCCGACTCTTGATTTCAACTTAGGTCATGATCTCACAGATTTTGGGATCAAGCCCCACGTCAGGCTTTCTGCTGACAACGTGGAACCTGCTTGGGATTCTCCTCCCTCTCTCTCCCCTCCCCTCCCCAGCTCCTTTTCTCTCTCTCTCAAAATAGATTAAAAAACATTAAAAAAAAAAAAGAAAATATTTCACCTTAAGAACTATATGTCCAAATTTAATTACTAATGCAGGATAAAATTTTCTTTTGGTTTAGGTTGACCCATATATTTTCATTAAAAAAAGGATAATAGTCTGAAGAGAATGAGAATGTATTGATATTCATAAAATCTTTGACAATTTGGGGTCAGAGGCGGGAGGCAGAGCAGAGGCATTACTTATAAAGATTAAATGTTATTGTTTTACCTTGAGTTTGCTTTCTCCTTGATTCAAAAATTGGTCATTTTCCTTACACAACCTAAGGTATCATAAAGTCATTAACACTTCACCTGTGACAACCTATATAAATATGAAAAAATAAGGTACCATCTTTCTGCAGAACTGCCACATGATCTAAATAGCTTGTGAGCAGTGTTTGCAATAATAGTACACTAAATATAAAATTTGTACATTGACATTGCAAGATTTCTTAATGCACATGTAATAAAAATGGCTATTAATGAGTATTTGCACAATGTAAAACTTCTTTCAATATTTTTCCCCTCAGAGATGTACAGAGATAAATAGATTTAATACACTTCAAGAAACTCTTCTACTTCTTGGGAATATTGGAAGTTATAAACGTTCTACGTCAAAAAACATATGGCCTTAAGAACTATGGTTTGCTTTCTTGTGGGGATTTTCATGGCATTCTAATGCCCAGAGAAGCATGAGATCATCCTGAACAGACTGACGCTTTTTGAACCAACGTGTAATAACTTGGGGCTTCACTTGGGGGTCCCTCTCTTGTGCATATGCATATAAAGCACACATGCATTTACTCAAATAGCCAGGTTTGAGGAATCAAAAGCAGGAAGAAAATTATAGTCGTTTCCAGATGCTGTTATAATCAGATCTGAATTACCCATCGGCAAGCACCTCCTGGCAGGGAGCAGAGTAATGAATCCTGACAGATGGGACACCTGGGGCTCAAATCAAAGCAAATTCCCTCTTCCAGCAAGGCCCAATGTCGCTATCCATACAGAATGGCCTTCGTTCCCCATGCTGACTATGGCAATGTGGCTTCTGCCATCTTTCCCGTTTTATTTGCTACGAAACCTCCCCAGGAGCCTCATCCAGCAATCAAACTGATCCCTCACCTTGTCCAAACACACCCACTGCATTCGTACTACACCCAGGGTGTGCCTACTCTCTTTAACTGAAATTTCTCCCTTCATCACTCTGCCTTCCAATTTTGCTTACCTTCAAACCTAAAAACTGAAACAAAACACAGGCAGAACCACTGACACATACACACACATATACCCCTTACCTCCTCTTTGATGTCCTCCTTGATTTCTCGGAAAAATGATCTTAGTCCAATCTAAACATCAGATGCACTCATCCATATTGTCTAGTTTACTTATAACCTTTTTGGGCTTTGGCTGTGGGTACTTTCTCTCCAAACCTGGCAGGCAATTATTAGAAGATGGAGGGGAATGGGAGTCTTGCCGAAGGGGTCTGTCCTATTCACACACCATGAGCTACAGAGTTCTCTCTATAGCGAAGTTTCTTCAGTTGCAAAACAAAGGAATTGGGCCCATTAATCTCTAAGATACATTTGAATTCTAAAATTTGATAACTCTAGCATGTTACCTGAATCTGTAAGTTTTCATTTCTTGATTTCATATTCTTTACTCATTGTTTTAGTTTGCCAGGGCTAAAAAGTACCACGGTTTTCTGCTCCTCTTGCCTTCCATCACATAAGTATAATTGACAGTTGGTCATAATCTCCTGTCTCAAAAGAATGTCATGAAAACACTACAATAAGAAAGATTTTAAAGCACACTGGGGACTATTTATCAGGCCCTACCAATAAATAGGAGCTAAACTGTTCACATTTCAAAAACATATTGGCTCTTTCATACCATAATAATGTGGATGCAACATGTACTGGTTGTATGGATCCTGATATTAAGCTTAACCCTAATGATACTTAATAAAAAAATCCCTTTGAAAATCTGATCCTCTATGAAAAACAAGTATCAAGTTATTGCATTTCTTTTTCCAAGTTGATTGCCCCTTCTTAATCTCTTGGAATTTGGAAAATGCAATATCTTTGTGGAGCTAATCTGGTGATGAAGATTAGAGAATGGATTTAAACCAAATGTGAAGTACATTTCTCATATAATAAATGTAACATTGATGGATTTTTAATAAACTTATTGTCAGAACTCCATGGTTTCTGTCTTTCATCTCTTCCCTAAATCATTCAAACCCATCTCTGAGATTGTGGATTTAATAAATCCACATTATTTCTAAACCTAGAGAAACCTAGCCAAGACTCATACCGGTGTTTTCCAGTGTTCCTACAGCCCTCAATTTTTGTAACAACATAGGCAAATTCTGATGTCAAATTCAGGAAGTGGTGGGAAACTCTTACAGAAGCCTGGACAGATTGCCAGTGTTTCCTACATGAATAATAAAAATAATAGTAACAATAAATCTGCATTCTAAATCCAATAGTCCAATTCTGAGAATAAATTTCCCCAGGAATTCTAAGGTACCAGAGAAACCAGATGAAACTGGGAAGAGAGGTTGCTGAGCTCTACAAGTATGGAGTACCATCAGTCCAGACTCCCCTCCCCGCCCCTCATAGGTCTAACCTATGTCTCAAGGGTGCTCTTTCCTTGAATCCTGCCCTTCATCACACATCCCATCCCATCACCCACCCCTACTCTTTACTTTCCCAGAGGAAACAAGTGCTTTCTTGTCCAACTCCACCCAAGTAAAGTTCTGTCCTCTCAGCTTGTTGGCCAAGGTGCCAGTATTCCTTCAGGCTGTCTTTATTATATTATTCACCTTGGATTCAAAGACGTTCATAAAAAATAAAATATATACATTCGTGTGCACAAATATATAACTCAGCATTTCAGTTTTCCCAACCAAATAAATGTGTATTGGTCTTTTGAAATGGTGTAAAAGTCACCCATTACTTGAAGTACTAAAAATGTAAAAAAGCGTAGACTTTTATTCTAATTGCTTAATTTCCAATAAATAGATTTTATTTTAATATTGAATTATATAAATATTGAATTTAATATTGAATTATATATATAATAATATTGAATTGAAATATTTAATATTGAATTATAGATTTATTTTAATATTGAATTATTTAATATTGAATTAATATTGAATTATAGAATGCAGATTTATTGTTACTATTATTTTTATTATCCATGTAGGAAACACTGGCAATCTGTCCAGGCTTCTGGACAGATTGAATTATAGGACCTAGGTGGCTCAGTCGGTTAAGCATAGACTTTGGCTCAGGTCATGATCTCGTCATTCATGAGTTCAAGCCCCATGTCGGGCTCTGTGCTGACAGCTCAGAGCCTGGAGCCTGCTTCGGATTCTGTGTCTCCTTTTCTCTGCCCCTCCCCCCCATCTGTCAAAAATAAAAATTAAAAAATATGGGGCGCCTGGGTGGCGCAGTCGGTTAAGCGTCCGACTTCAGCCAGGTCACGATCTCGCGGTCCGTGAGTTCGAGCCCCGCATCAGGCTCTGGGCTGATGGCTCGGAGCCTGGAGCCTGTTTCCGATTCTGTGTCTCCCTCTCTCTCTCTGCCCCTCCCCCGTTCATGCTCTGTCTCTCTCTGTCCCAAAAAAAAAAAAAAAAAAAATATATATATATATATATATATATATATATATTGAATTAAAAAAATCACAGTATGCATGAAAGGTTTCTAAACTAGACTTGTAAAGTTCACTGTCTGCATCTATTTTCAAGTTCTTAATTCATGATATACTTAATTTGCTAAAGACAATTTTAAGGCTGATTTTCTTTACTAATTAAAACCTTGCAAAATACATAATGTGTAACAATTTAAAAATTCACTTCCATTCTGCATCGGGAAAGAGAAGACTTAAAAATGATTGCCAATTCTATTAATTGCAGGTAAAGCTGCCCATAATTTTTCTTGCCTTCTCTTCTACTCATCTTCAAACCTTTTGTTGCTATTGTTACTTAAAGTGTTAAAACACAAAATTGTAACCTCCCCTTCTGGAACAACACAAAAGTCAACTATTTCTTACTGTTCAACTCGAGAAATTGCTCATCCCCAGCTGAGGTAGTACACTGTAGAAAGTAATGTTTATGGATATGTGTTGTTCTATATTTACTTCAGTCAAATAAATATTGCTTGGTAATGTGAAAAAGCAGTGACTAAGTTTTTGGTTATGTTTGACTTTACAGTGAGCACATATAAAAGGTCTTTTTTTTTTTTTAGAAGTAAATTATTCATTAGGTTAGGCCATTTAAACCAAATTTACACAGGAGTTTGTCACTTCACAACTAAATTCTTCCTCATGTTACGTTTAGGCAATGAGAAGCAATTTCAATAAATACACAGCTTAATGAGTGTGTGTCTAAACAATACACCCCAAGGGTTCTCCTTACAGCTCACATCCCAGTATACCAATCTACAGTATTTCCCCTAGAAAGCACAGGTCTTCTGGGGCTGCATGTTGCTTTCATGCTCAGTGATATTCAACAAACTTCCCAGAACCCGAAGAAAGCACAGCTTCCATATACTCGAGTGTGAGAATTTTGTGGGAAACTAACTGCAAAGGTAAAATCATCTGTTATATCACCCTTTTTATTCAGTAAATGGTAAGTACTCATTCAATCCATTCTTCAATTACACTATCAAAAGCAGTAATTATAGATATGAAATATTAATAACTTTAAAGGATATGAACATTAATGTGATAGCAGGCATAGCCCTTGTATAATTGGTTCTAACCAATCCACTTGCCATTTCTTCTCCTGTTTTTCTTAAGGGCATGTAAGTCTTCATTCTTTTCTTCTAGTCCTTGCTCATTTAAATCCACCAATCTGGAACAGTCTGCCCATTTCTTTTTGCTAATGCAAACCTTGAAGTCTTCCTTGATTCATCAGACCACATCCCCTTCTTTATGCACAGGTGGTTCCAATATTAAAACAATTGCTGACATGTGGACATGGTGTGACTACTGTAGTTCTACTATTTTATTTCCGTGAACAAATAACATTTTGATTATAACTGTTTTTATATTTATATAGAAGTTGCACAATCTTTAACAAATAAGGAGAATTATAGAGGTCTCTGAGAAAAAGCTTACTCTAACCTAAAATTTGCAGCTTTAATTATTTTTTGACCCTGCTGTCTACATAGCCAGAGACTGATTTATTACTACAATATGATATTTATGTATGATATCTATTAACATTTAAGAAAATTATTTTAAAAGCCATTGATCCCATTAAATAATGTACTTCTCTAAATTATGGCTATTTTCATGGCTGAATTTTATAGTTACTCTTTCAACCATGAAAGTTCAAATTGAATTTAGTGTCTTAGTATAATAATATACACAATTTTATTACCCCTAAAAAGTTTAAGCAAAAGAAAAATGCTCCTCCAAGAACCAAAATGGATGAATAATTCATTTATCCAAAATCTTTCTTTCATGAGTTATCCATGTGGGAACAATCCTGTGTAGGTGTCACCCAGTGAGTCTGGCCCTTCACCACCAATCTCCACTTAATGCCCATCATGAAGTAGGTCTGTCTCTGCCCACTCCTTCCTCTCCTAGTCCTCCTTGTAAGTTCTCCTTGCATCTAACACACCTTTTCCCCCACTTCAGGCTACAAATCCATAAATCAAGATATTTAGGCTCATCATCTTTGTCTAAATCTGTAAGATACCTTTTCTGAACTTTACTCCTTTAACAACAGAAGAATGGGTGCAAGGGGCCTTGCTCAATGGTCCAAAAGAAGGCAACATCATGGATTATCTGGGAGTTCTACTTGACTCCTAACTCTTGTATGGACAAAGATCTGACCTATGCTACTATCCCACCCATGATAGATAACAAGTGTGAAAAGCTGTCACTGTCTCTGTCTTTGGTTGTAAATGGTTGGTATTAACATTTTGGGTACTTCCCCCTGACTATTTCCCTTCAAATTGTGTTTATGCAAGATTTTTCTGTATTTAAGAATTGTAAATGCAAAATTTTAGCACTCTTCTGTGCTAAATGCCTCTTAGCTACCTTCTTAGAGGATTAGCTAGCTTATAGCAGGCACTCTATAAATATAGTCAGATGAATTTTTTTAAAGTAAAAATTTTAAAAGAACTGTCAAATTGGCTAAAATTAGACATCTCAATAGCTCTCAGAATGCCCAGGAATGGAATATAATAGTAAGAAATAAACACAAGCATTATTCACAAGTTGCTATTATTATCAAACTTGGTTCCAGCCTAGTCCTATCCTACAAAATTTCCCCTTGTTCATGGCCAGAAACAGGAATCTCTATTTATTTTGCTAGCTATTTTATTCTTACTGCTTAGGATAATATTTGGTACACAGAAGGCACTCAATAAGTACTATTGAATAAATGAATGAATGAATGACAAAACAACAGCAACAAGAGAGGCTAACATTTATTAAGGACTTACTAGTAAAACACTGGTTGAATTCTCACATGGACTTTCTCATTTACCTGAACAAACACGAGAAACTTAGATCACTTAGAAAAACTATTCAGATACAGAAAATTGAACCAGAGAAATACCCAAATGATTCAAAATCTCCTAAAGTTGTGCACATACAGCTACACAGCAAATAATTCATTTTACCTAGATTTACATAATTCAATAAAGTAAAAAATAAGTGTTTTGCCTAAATTACCATGTTATTGCTTGGAGTTTCCATATTCTTGTTTTACTTCATAGCAAACTCTGATTAACAGGTAGAAAGTTAAAATATTTAACCTAAATTTTATTTATGAAGGCTGTGGTAGAAAGCATAGGCAATGATGAGTATGAAGTGTAGAATGAGAGCTTAGTGTATACTAAATTTTCACTAAATGCTAGTTATTCATATTATTTCTTAAAATATTGTTACCCAAGGAGCACTTACAACTATGAAGCAAATCAATGGTCAAGATTTGTATTTCAATCAAGAATATATCGGGGCGCCTGGGTGGCTCAGTCGGTTAAGCGTCCGACTTCAGCTCAGGTCACGATCTCGCGGTCCGTGAGTTCGAGCCCCATGTCGGGCTCTGGGCTGATGGCTCAGAGCCTGGAGCCTGTTTCCGATTCTGTGTCTCCCTCTCTCTCTGCCCCTCCCCCGTTCATGCTCTGTCTCTCTCTGTCTCAAAAATAAATAAAATGTTAAAAAAAATAAAAAAAATAAAAAAAGAAGAATATATGACTGTGAGAGGCACGTGGGTGGCTCAGTGGTTAAGTGTCCAAGTCTTGATTTCAGCTTAGGTCATGATTTCACTGCTGTGAGATCATGGCTCAAGGTTGTGAGCCCCATGTCGGGTTTTGCACTGACAGCACAGAGACTGCTTGGGATTCTCTCTCTCTCCCTTTCTCTCTGCCCCTTCCCTGCTCAAGCTCTTTCTCTCTCTATTTCTCTCAAAATAAATAAACATTAAAAAAAAGAATATATGACTGTGATAGTGTCATACTCTTTTCAAAAGTGGTTCATGTTATTTACTTGAGAAAAATCTCAAGGACTTTAAATCACAGTGGCCCATCATTTTACTCCTGGTGTCCACTACAAGTTACCCAGGGAAGGGGAGAGGAACTGGCTGGAACTCAATGAAAATACGGGCAAGCATTAATAACCCACATATGTAAATATGGAACTAAAATGAAAAATGTAAAACAATGTGCAATTTCCCCTTGGACAGCTCAGCTTTACTTAGGTGTGGATAAAAGTGTAATGGGCATATGCTGATCTCTCTTTTGCAGAAGAAAGTTAGAAGAAGCGTATGGCCTCCAAACTTATGATCAACACTTTAACAAGTGTGCTCAGATTCATAAGAAACAATACTTAATGTTTGGCTTTAAAAAATGTTTCTTAAAGCTGAATTAAATGAAAACCCCCAGAAGCTCAACTTTCTTATCTTTTTTAGGATCTATGGCCAATGCACTACGCTTATGTGAATATGTGATAATGACATTAAGGGAGTTAATAAAGTGGAGAGAAGAGTCCGAAGATTGCATCTTTGAGCCAGTGAAAGTGAAATAGGGAAACTGAAGGGACTCCATTTTATTTTATTTTATTCTTATTTTTTTTAATGTTTATTTATTTTTGAGAGAGAAAGAGAGAAAATGCAAGCAGGGGAGGGACAGAGAGAGAGGGAGACACAGAATCCAAAGCAGGTTCCAGGCTCTGAGCTGTCAGCACAGAGCCCGATGCAGGGCTCAAACTCATGAACCATGAGATCATGACCTGAGCTGAAGTTGGACGTTTAACTGACTGAGCCACCCAGGCATCCCATAAGGGACTCCATTTTAGAAAGTCTCCATCTCTGCTGTTTTCCTCCTAGGCCTCATTTACTCATGTTTCATATTTTGATTCTGAGTAAGCCAAAGAAGCTATATTCCCACTTCAGGGGGGAAGAAAGAAAGTTAATCATTCTCTGGGTTTTCATTTAGGCCTCAAACACCTGATAACATCTAAGAAGAGTCACATTCTGAACATGTTCCAGGACATTAGCTTCAAACAGACCTCAGCAGATCCTGGCATCAATACCCCTGCCTTTGGTAATTTATGGAATAACACCTATTGTTCACCTGACACTCACCTCCAATTGGACCCTTCTGTCACTCATGCTATTAAGCAAACTCTATTTTCACTTTCCAGCTCATGTTTGATTTCTAAGTTGCATGAAGCCAAAGACCCTCTTGGCCGGTCCTATGGGACCTTCCCCTGGGTTCTCAGACCTAACCTGCCTGCATCAAAAGCAAGCTTGCTCCTCTTAAACTGAGAGGGCTAATGTTAAAACCAAGAGCTGTTAATGCCCTCTCTTTCTGAATTCTATTCAGGCAGCTGAACCTTTCTACTACTTAACTTCCCAACCAAGCTCTTAGGGAGTCTATTAGTAAATGAAAATTAGTGATTAAAGAAAACTATGAAGAATTTCCAGAGTTCAGTTTAATTTTAAATTGCTATTCAAATTTATTTGTTTATGCAAAACACATAAGAAATACTGCAAAAAAGAGAGTACCAAAATCTCAGATGGGGAAGATCTTTAGTATAAATGCCAAACTGTGAAAGATGTTAGGTTATAAAAATACACATCATACTGTACTCTAATATTATCTCACAACATTTAATCTTTTACTATTATTAATACTTATATAATAATGACTCTGTTGATTAACTAACCAAAAAATCTATACCCCGGATACAAGGCATTTAGTCGCAAGAACCATAAGAAATTTTGGAATCAAACTTTCACCCCATACTTACGTTTTCCTTTTATTTTAGTGATTGAGACATTACTGGCAGAAAATCAGGCACGGAGTACCTGATTCATGTTCTTGAAACAGAGATGTGTGTGTTTCTTTCACAACACAACCAAAGTCCGTGACTTGTGCAAAACTGTGTTCTTTTCTCACCCACCTAAAAGAATAATGTAAATAGCATCTTCAGCAAATCTTTGAATAATACTTCCTGGCACTGAGTTATGTTTCCACTCACTCTTCTTTAGAATGGCAAAGCAAGTAAAATCAAGAAAATTATAAACCTGTAAGGAGCTCCTGGAAGGTTTTAGTATAACGTTCGAAAGAACAAAATTAGAGCCCGAACTTGCAAGACAAACCCTTGCTAAACTTTTATAATGGGCGGCAAGTTTCCCTGGGTGCTGGTGAGAGCAAGTGAAACTGCAGGGCCAGTTTTTGGCCGCATCTTAGGGTTTGGGCCTGGAAGGTGACACCTTACTTTACAGAAATTGCCTTTGACAGCTTTTGTACTTCCACAGCAAAGCTCAGCACGAGGGGAGTCCCCTTGAGACACTAGGAGGGATGAGGATTAAGGCGAGGATGTGGTATCACCGCAGGGCATGGGCAAGGTCATCTAATGTCTCATGTACTACATTCTGCTTCTGAAAGATCGAGCTTCGGGACTCTCTTTTTTTCCTTCACAGTCTGGCGTTGATAGGACTAGGACAGTCAGAGATATAAGACCTGGAACAAATCGCATTGACAGGAACTCAACGCAAACCACATGTTCACTACTGATTTCCGAACTTGTGTTCCTCAAAAGAAATCAAAGACATAATCTACTTTCTTAAACAATTAAACAGGCCTTTTGTCAGTATTTAAGAAGGCCTTCCCACCCTTAGGGAAAATGCAACCCCATCCCCTCCCCCAATTCCGTAATGTTGTTTTCTTTGCATACACTTTTGATGATGTAAAAAAACATGTTTTTTTCTTCTCTAATATATTTTGACTTGCTATGAGCAAATGATTTATGAAGATAAAAATTGGTAACATTTGCTTCCAGAAGTTGTTTCAAAACCGTTCAACTTTAATCAGTATTTCAATCTATTTAATTAATTTCGTAAACCTCAGAGATAACAGAAGTACCATCACCCCTCACTAAGTTAAGTTTAGGTGCAATCAGGTGAGGAGAATTTTATTTTTGATCAGCAAAAACATGCTTATTAAAGTGACATGATGCTCTCAGTTTGCTACTGGGAAGAGGTTTTTCACTAAAATCATTTCTCAATTTGATAATGTTTTTCCTCCATTCTATTCATATTTTAAATAATATTGCCAAGAATGCTGTCTTTCCTCTCATCCCAGATTTCCTGACTACCACTCAGTTTCAAAAGCACATAAATTAATAAAATTTCAAAAAGAACCCAGTCTGTGGGTCCTGCAGAAAGGACACACACCTGACTTTTAGTGTCAAGACTGACTGCATTCATTCACCAAGCCATTTCCCCTCCAACCCAAGCTTTTACTCAATACATTATTAAAAAGTTCTGTTTTCTTTTACCATGGGAACATAGACACTTAAGATAATTAATTACGATCATCATTATTTCTTTAAATAATACCAAAAATTACAAAGCAATTTAATACAGAGACTCCTCTTTAAAACCCTTTACAAACCTAAGCTGATTTGCCATTGTAATTCACCAAGAATGGCTATTATCCTCTCTTTATAAAGGGTAAACTAAAAGGTTAAGTGAAGAGCTTAAGGCCGCTGAATAAGTTAATACCATTTCTGGGAGTAGATCACAGGAATGCCAGGTTTCTGCCTTTAAGCTCCAATTAGAATACCACCCTTCAGGAGAATGGCCCATTGAAAAGTTTGAATAAAGGCACATTTTATTCAAGACACTTTCTCCTCTTCAAAAATAACTGAATAAAAGCTCTTTGCTTCACTTAATTTTAAGTATGTTTTTCTGAATAAACGTTTATTGGAAAACACTCAGCATATATAGAAATACATAAAGAATAAAATAATAACCATATACAATTCGGGATAGCCATTAGTATAATTGTGTGTAGATGTATGTTTTCTGTACATAAATTTACTACCATTTCACAAAGTTAAGAACATGCTTGAGTTGAGATTTGTAAATTTTTAACTAAAATACACCATAGATACACAACATTTTCACATCAACTTAATTTTTTCCTAAATTACAGCAAAAACAAAGTGTCAGTAACGAACAGAAAATAGAATAGAACCAAGGATACAACTGGAAGACAATAGCAAACGTTTGCATAAGAGGTAGTCTTATGATCTCTTAGTGCATGATCTCACCCAAAGCTCAGAAGTATAAACCACGAAGGAGAGAAATAACAGTGAACATTGATTGAGAGCTTCCTATGTGTCAGGCACTCCCCAAAGTGCCAGGGCTGCGTCCAGGTTTTGGGGGATGTCATGCTTAGGCAGTGTGTGTGTGTGTGTGTGTGTGTGTGTGCGCGCGCGCGCGCGCGTGCACTCGCACGTGTGTTGCGAGGGGGAGGCGGGAGGGTGGTAACTGCAAGGAAAAGAATACAAAATTAGACACAAAATTGAGTATGAAAGTGAGAATTTACTTAGAATGATAAAAGACATAATAGATTATAAAATTTTAATGGCTGAGAAACAGATAAGCATATTATGCAGTATACAAATTATACCCCAAACAAATTTTGAAAGGCTAATGAAACCACAAACATTCCAAAATCCAGAGGAAAAAAAAAAATATATATATATATATATATATGTTGGACGTGCTTCTGTAATAACCTTTGTTAATAACCTTGTTGCCTTAATTTTGTTTTTTTCTTTTTGATTGCCATTTCCTAAGGTAAAGATGTAGTGATATTGTTTTCCACAGAGAAAGGAAGAAGCTAATTTAAACTTTCCTCTACTTAAAATTTATTTTTATTACTAAGGTTTACAAAAGCACTTTATAGCTTCACAGGTCATTATTTGTAAAGTTATAGAAACATACTTAGGATTTTTTGTCAAGTTCAGTAAAGGCTCCTACTTTTTTTTTTTAATTTATAAACTGTGAGACTTCAGGGTATTTCAAGTTATGTGTGTGTGTGTGTGTGGCAGGGGGTGGGTGTGGGTGCAGGGAGTGATCACACTTACTAAACTGATGATTAGTTGGTTTTTAATTGGTATCTTTGGTTTTAATGGTGGTTATGACTGTTTTGTTTTGTTTTGTTTTGTTTTGTTTTGTTTTGTTTTGTTTTAAACTATTTCCACACCCAGCGTGGAGCCCAATGCAGGGCTTGAACTTCCAACCCTGAGATCAAGACCTGAACTGGAATCAAGAGTTGGATGCTTACTGACTGAGCCACAGGTGGTTTAAATTATCCTCCCAGTCTTCAAATTTATCACCCATTTAACATTTTTATTTGCTTCAATTGCATGAGGCACACGAGGTATGTGGGAAATATTTTTAATAGGTATGCTAAATATTAGGCTATCAGTGAGATGAACACAACCTTGGGTTCTTTGAGGGCAGGGACTATTTATTTTATCTTGGTATTTTCTGTGTCCAACACAAAACTTGGCACCTCCTTGGTGCCCAGTGAATGGTGAATAAATAAAATGTGCCTGGTCAGTAATAGAGTAGTTTATAATCATAGCTTTGATTTCTTGGTTTGCTATTTCTTGCACTTTATTTAGTATCGAGGACAACTACCAAAGTTGAAACTGGCATTTAAATGTTCTATATACAGGGTTGCCTGGGTGGCTCAGTCGGTTGAGCTCAGATCATCAGATCATCATCTCACAGTTCGTGAGTTCTAGCCGTGTGTCAGGCTCTGTGCTGACAGCTCAGAGCCTGGAGTCTCCTTTGGATTCTGTGTCTCCCTCTCTCTCTGCCCCTACCCCACTCATGCTCTGTCTCTTTCTCTCAAAAAACAAATCAATATTAAAGAAATAAAAATAAATGTTTTATATACAGAGTACCAGAAAATAATATGAGGTTTGGGGATGAAAAAAGTTTATTAAACCACGTAATGAAACATATTAATAAGACTCTCTCCCCAATTTCTCCTCTATGTAGTACCTATTCGGTTTGGGTGGGCTTACCTCAAAACTCCAGCAGTGAAACCTAATTCATAAATAATGTAGGCTAATTCTATCTCTTTTGCCACAGAGAAGGTAAATCATGCTTAGCTCAGCTGAATGCAAGACCCTTGCCTGGCCATGGAGATGATTTCAAGGATGGTCTCATCCGCACAAAAGTCAGGAAAATTTCTGGGATTCTGACATCTCTCTTCGTTTTGGGATTGTGATTGATGTCATAAAGCAAAAAGCAGAAGATGTCCACTTCGTGTTTCCTTTTGTGGCTTCATTTTTCTAAAGCCTGAGCCAACAGACAGTGTCCTGGGAAGTGGAGAATAGAGAATGTGATCCTTCTAGATGGGGAAAAATGGAGATCTGTGGGGTGCAGGGGAACAGTACTTTCTCCCTGACAGTGCCCTTGAAGGTAATGCCTGTGTAGTACTAAAAAAGGCCAGTTTTGAGCCACTAGAATGTCCATGCCCAAGGGTAGAATAGCAGGATCAGGATGACCAGTCCCATTGAGTCTATTTAGGTTATACCCCTCAGTGTCCTGTCAGTGACCAGTGTGGAAAAATGACCAGTTGTAACCAAAATTCCTCTCTGATGTATCGGAGCATATATAAAACTCCAAGACCCTTGCATACCTTGGCACAGGGAACCTAGTAATGACTGAAGCTAAATTATCTTCCAGCTTGACAGGATGAGGTCTTTAAAGAAAATAACTACAATTTTTTATTTTGCTTACTTGAGTTTATGAACTAAGAATCACTCTCTTCGGTTACCTTCTACATTATGCTTAACACAATGGCTTAAACATAAGGGGTGCCCAACAAATGTATGATGGGTGGATAGATGAATAAACAGATGGATAGTATTTTAGAACTGGATTTGAAAGCGAGTTCTCTAACAGAGGCTATCACAGTTCCCGTGCAATAACTTAGAGGATAATGAGCAACGATTAGAGATTATTCACATTCTTAATACGTCTGTAAGAGTCAAACCTAACTGGGTTGTTCTTTCAGTTGTACTGAGTATTATTAAAGTACGTTAAATTTGGTGTTGCCTTCCATCTGGGTCACCGAGGCCAAACAAAACTGAGTAGAAAAGAAAACAAGAGAACTCCAAATTGCACAGAGCTCTTGATGATTTGAATCAGAGCTGTCTGCTCTGTCATCCAACCACAACATCAGTGCAGGTGCAGGCATGGGGATAAAAGTCACAAAAAGTGCATGTGATCTTGAAAGTCGCAGAATTTATTCACCGTGTAGAGGAGTTAACCAAGTGATTAAGTGGCTCCAGTGTGCTTTAGAAGCTTTGGTTTATTTTCCCCTATGCACGAATTGTCCTTTTGCAAAACTCTATAAATTAGGTTCTGATGTAGGGACCACTTTGGTCTATCAATTAACTCTCTACTTTTGGCAGTACAACTGCACAATAAATTAATTATGAACTCTTGTAAGAGCTTTAACGGTCTTAAGTGTTTTTGTAATACTGTTGAACAGGACATGGAAGTTTAAATTCCATGTTGGGAATTTCCCAGAGAGGTAGATTGATTTTACACCTGAAGCATTTCTAATTGGTAAATGCCAATTGACTGATGTTCAATGTGAAGTGGTAAGTATTTCAATCAACCCGACACTTATTAAATTATATTTGAAAATTGATGAATAGCTATACAGGGTAGATATTCTCTTAAGATACTCTTAAGAGACCATATTCAACAACTGCCAGAGAGGTAATATTCTTACTGGCATAAGAATGAACATATTCCGAGTGTTTTCATAACTAACAGTACATTGGGAAAAAATATTTCAAGGATGTACTTCATATAAAAAAAATTACCTCAAAATTTTGCATTCTCTTGTATACATGATGAAGAGTATCATGCAAAATTGACCCCAAGACAGATTTCTCTAGATGATAGATGAAGTGTAGAGTCACTGCATACTGACAAAAAGAAATTCTTTGAAAATATTGTATATAACTCCATAACAACCTTGGAGTGGTTGTTAAACCTAAAAGGAATTGAAATTGAAAAGCAAGCTTATCAGTTGCAGTGTTAAGGACAGCTTTTCATATCTCTGGAGCCATAGAGAATATGTCTTCAGGTGGGATGGTGTGCTTTAAAATTCTTATCTATTTTATTCTGCAGTTTTGCAGTTTATTCTGAAAGTTTATTCACAGTTTTCCCCTAACCCATCTTTTGCAGGTCTTATTCATTATTTATAAAGTTCAAAAGATAGAGGTAACAAAACAAAAATACAGTGATGGGAAAAATTGCATTATACCAGCAAAACTAATTGTAATGAATCTTTTGGCTGGGATGTCCAGTCCATGTGCTTGGAGCGTGGACTTCAAAATTGTCAGTTAATGAGAGGAAGAGTGAGGAGAAAGGAGAGACTGAAGAAATAGATACATTTTGCTCTAGCTTTTGCTTCCAAATTTGATCAAGGATCAGCAAGACTAAAAGTTACATTGTCTCTATTTTCCTCAGTATCATTCTTCTCCCTTTTTCCAGGGCAAAGGGGAAAAGTTTTAACTCACCAAGAATGCTACAAATATCTCAAAATGATGTAAAATCATCATGGTGGGATGGCAATGATTCTCATCTCTCACAGGTTCCTTTTGCTGTAACCTAAGAGGTCATTGACCTTGACTGAACATGTAGGGGTCTTGTAGTCACCTCCCTCCATCTTGCCTTCTACTCTTCTTTACTAGAGTCATCTTTCCAAAAGCACTTTAGGGGCTGTCACATCCCTATAATTATTACCTGATTTGTCTCTGAAAGCAGTTAAGTTCACATGTGACAATAAGTCAACATAGCAAGGGATCCTCCTAAAGTCACTGACAGTGTACTAGCAGCAAGAAGGTGAAAGGCTATAAGGCCATCTCTAAGAGCCTCAGTTTGTTATATGCCTGAGTTTGTCCCAAGTCTTAGGAAAAATTGGTTAGACAATACTATTCTACTGAATTCTCCTAATGTGTCTCCATTTTTTTTTTAACCTACCTTCTCTTACCTTCCAATTGGCCAATGCTTGGCAGTTGTCTTTGATAATTTTCTAAACTAAATTTGGTCTAATACTTCTTAATTTGCACATAAGAGCCTTCAAGATATTTCAGTGAAGTTCTGGAATACAAGAAGTCAAAGGAACATGTCAAATCCCTTTGGTGTGTCACTTTTATTCAAAGGTTTGAAGAAAAATGTTTTGATGTTAGAGACGCCCAAGAAATTTTGCTCCAAGTATATCTACATTTTTCCTTTCCTGAGCTATGTGGAGTGGACATGAAGACTTTCTTTTGTGAGCATGTAAATGAAGACAATGAACCTTAAAATTGTATATGCACAGCCTTTGTCTTACAAACTCTACTTCTCTTCCACTCATCTAAATTGAGGGCAATAAAAGGTGAATGTCAGAATGACCAAAGTTGTTTTATGTCCAGGATGACTCTATTTGCAGACCCTGAGAGAGGAACTAACCAGACTCACATAGTAGATGACCCAAAGGACTGTACTTGGAAGAATACAATGAACTGTGGCCTCACATCCTTTGCTGTTAGTCTTGGGCTACTCTCTATGATTAAGCTGTGGAAGGAGGTACTTATCAAAAGTTTTTGAGCTGATGGGGAAATGTTCAGAAGAAAAGATAGAGGACAAAAATGTTGGATATGGTGAATTAATTCATTGCCATCTTAGCGATAATGGTTAGCTTATTAAGTTGACTTAACACAATTTAAAAAAAATCTCTGATGGCATTTTACTTAATGAAGGAAGACTGCGGTAATGAAAGTGAGGCTCGAATGTCAAGTAAACAATATTGATTCTATGGAATATATATAAATTTTCTGTTTATATTTGTATATATAAGTTTTCTATTGTTAACCTTTAAAATGTATTACTTTAATAGTAAAATAAAGGCATATATGTTATCGAATAGAATGTAAAATTAACCTATATGATTGCGATGAAACAGGAAAAATTTTTAAAAATTTGTAAAATGGTGAGCCACTTTGGAGTATGTCTACAGATGCCCCCGAAATAGGTTCTTTGAAAACTTGTGCTTACATAAGTGTCCCTTTATGTGACGAGACCTCATAGAAAGATGATGGCTAAGGGTAAATGAGGTAATGCTAAGTACTTAGCGTGGTGCTTGGGGCATACATACCAAAGACTTGGTTAAGCTTAGTCACTGCTGTTGTTACTACTATTGCTTTTATCATCATCATCGTCATCATCGTCATCATTGCTATCACTATCATTATCAAAGTAGAAAAAAGTAATTCCAAGGCAGATTTTAGCATGTTAGTTAGGTTTGGCCATCCCCAATATCCACTGAAGGAAGTTTCCATTCTCTTTGAGATTACCCATTCAACTTCTTATAATAGCTTATAACTGACTAAGATGAAAATAATGGGAATAAATAAGATTTTACTATATCACAATTGGTGGTGTAGCTTCATGCTAAACTTGGAAGGATCCAAGTATGTATTCTCTTAATTCTTCAGGAAAGAAAGAGGATTTTCCCTGGTAAATATATGAAGAATAAAATCAAGTTAACATGTGTGACTGTTGCCTGAAAGGATGCGTACCTTAATGCTGAAATATTTACGTATGTGTATTAGATTCTTTCTAGTTATGGATACTGTTGAACAAAGTGAAGCTGCTTTTGGAGATTTTCTCCTCAGATATGAAATTGACTTCCAAAAGTGTCTTTACTCTTTGACAAAAATCCATGACATTTTAAAACAAATTGTTTTGAAGCCTTCTTATTTATTTAATCAATACTTTCTATGTTTTAATGAAGAATTTAATGTATTTTTAGATAGTGGAAAATGCTTTTCATTGAAAGCTCCGATTTTTACCTTTGTGATAGGTATAAAGCAACATGAATGCTTCCTCACCAGTAGAGGATTGCTCCAAATTTCCTCGTCTCTCAAGCGCTGGTGAGAAGGCACCATTTTGTTTTTCTGAATGGCCAGTGGAAAATGAAAGAGTCTTAGGGCTATAAGTGAATGAATTAACTTGGGAAGGCAACTGATATGCATGCCACAAGCCAAAGAAATCATTTGACCATTTGGATTATTTCTAGAATTGTCTGAATTCATAAGACATAGTTAATTTTCTTCTGCCTTTTGCATTAGTTTTACCAAAAATAGAAAGAGAATTGGGCCTTTGAGCTTACTTAGTACTAAATGACAGACAAATCCTAGCCCTGGGAGCAATTCTATTTTCATTTCCCAAGTCTAATACTACAAGTGATATGGCCTCCTTCCCACCCTATTGCATGAAAGCACCTTTGGGAGTTACCTTATCCAAGTTCACAATAGAACACCTCATTAGTCATGAACAACACCTATTAAAAAGCCAGAGATTCTTAGAATTCCTCTATAAAATTACTTGTCTCAGAATTTTTATTTTTGACATTCAAAATACATATCTAGGTCAATACAGAATCCTCATGATTCGATTCCTTCAACTTCCCAGGAAGATACATTCTTAGTTTCTCCAAATTGTTTAATGGGACATCACAGGCACGATGTTTCCTTCTCATGGCTCAGACTTCTCACTGGCAAGTGAGATAGATAACGATACAAGTTACTGCCCACAAAGATTTACTTCAAGAAAATGTATAGGTTTAAGGTAAATATGGAGTATTAAAACACTTAATTATATGTGCCTCATAATTAGTCCTATGACAGAAAATCATTTCATAATCATGACTATTAGGTGAGAAGAACATGAAGCTTACACACAAGAACAGCTGGTTCTAGAAACCACAATCCTGATAATCTACTCTTCAGAAAATTCTGGTCAGCTTTTTGGTTGATAGTAGGCCATATTCAAATGATGAAGCTGCCAACTAGGTAAGCCAAAGTCATGAAACAAGTAAGGAAAATATCTTTAAATCTTTTTTTGGCTGCAGTAAGTTATCATTAATTTTGTTCTGTTTTAAGAAGACATTTTTTTTTCCTTACTACAAATTGAAATGTATGTATTTAAAGTCAGACTCTTACCTTAAGATTTTAGTGAATATCCCAGAAATGGAAAACTTTCACTTAAAATTGGAAAGAAGTCTTCTAACCATCATTCTACATAAAACTCATTTCCCCCCTGCTATGGTTCTTATGGCCAAGACTTCTTCTGTTTATCTCTCCCTTATTTGGATCTGAATATGAGAGAAATCATAGCAGAAATAGAATTATTGCAATTCTAAATTATGTTGAAATGAGCAATGCCATTTGTTTCACTACAGACAACTTAATGGACCTACCAGAAAAATTATATAAAACTTGAAAAGAGATTATTGAGTGTTCTTTATTGTCATATTGGGCTTAATATGTTTGATTGTCTGGGACATATTACAATTTCATAGAAGCGAAGGTTAATTTACAGAGTTTTGTTCATCAGAGTTTATAAATAGTTTTTGTCTAGTGGAACAGATAACCACAAAAGTTAATAACTATAAAATAACAACCAGTTTAGTATCTAATCTATTAATTTTATTCTAGCATTTCAAATTTATTTGTTTAGTTAGTTATTAGTTCATTTATTTTGAGAGAGAGAGAGCGCACACAAGCAAGAGAGGAGCAGAGAGAGAGAGAGAGAGAGAGAGAATCCCCTGTGTTGTCAGTGTAGAGCCTGATGCAGGGCTCAAACTCCCAAACTGTGAGATCATGGCCTGAGCCAAAAGCAAGAGTAAGATGCTCAACCTACTGAGCCACTTAGGTGCTCTCTAAAATTTCTGTTTTAAATTTCAAATAGATATTTCTAAAATGTCCTTTGCCCCAATTATAACTCTGTATTGGTCCTTCATTTATTAATGAGTTAAATAATATATTTGAAATATGTTCATTTTATGTTTGCCTGATAGCATAATTTTAAACTGTTTGATAATTATATTTAAAATGCCCTAAATTTTCAGTTTAAAATGATAATAATAACCAGAAATAAAATAGCTATCAGTGTGTAAACTTAACATTACAAAAGTAAGACAACCGGAACTAAAGACCTCAAGGATCACCTATTCCATTTTTCCTAATTTCAGTTGATACTCTTGAGGCAAGATAACTGAAAAGAAAAAAAAACATTTTTTATATCTCCTACCCCCATCCTCACATCAACTAAATCCCTAAATTCTGGGTATCTTACCCTGTAAATACTTCTTTCCTTCCCTCTTCATATTTTTTAATTTTTTAAAGTTTGTTTATTTAAGTAATCTGTACACCCAACGTTGGGCTTGCCCTCATGACCCCGAGATCAAAAGTCCCATGCTGCTCCAACTGGGGTAGCCAGGCGCCCCTCCCTCCCTTTGAATATTGAAATATGGTCTATGTACAAGGTTAACATTAGTTTCAGGTGTACAATGCCAAGTGAATGGACAAGTCTATACATTATACAATGATCACCATGATAAGACTGGTTATGATTTGTCATCATGCAACATTATTACAATATTATTAACTGCATTCCCTATGCTGTATATTTCATCTCCATGACATTTATTTTATAACCGAAAGTTTGTACCTCTTAATCCCATTTACCTATTTCACCCATCATCCCATCCTCCTCCTATCTGGCATCTGCCAATTTGTTCTCTGTATTTATGAGTTGCCTTAGTATTTCTTAGACTACATTTCACTACCCCAGCCCAAAGTACCATAGTCTCTTTGCATTATTATGATGGCCTCCTAGCTAGTCTCATTTCCATTTCTATCTCTGTCTACCTATCCTGAACATAGAAGTCAGTGTGCCCTTTTGAAAATATTTACCTGGTTATGGCACTCTGTTTAAACCACTTCAGTGGCTTTCCATGGTCCATAACATAAAATCAAAATAGGTTAACTCAAGCCTGCATGATTCAGGTTTTATTCACCAGCCATGTCCCTGGCTACTGCCTCCCCACTCTCTATGTCAACAGCCAGTACACTTTTTCTCTAAAGGGCCAGATAATAAATAATTTAAACTTTTCAAGCTATATAGTCTCTTTTGCAATTGCTTACTCTGTAGTCATAGCACAAACTTTGTATTTTTGTTCTAGTGGTTTCTTGAACTCCTGCATTTTCTAAATCACCTACAGTCTCTAAGTCCACTTCAAATTCTCAAATTGTGGTTGCCCAATACCTTCATCCACCACCTTCTCCCTTAGTTATTGTACTTTTGTTATGTATAGTCTTTTATCAATTTTCACAATTTCTGTAGGACAGTTGGATCACAATGTTTGTCTTTTTCATGGCAATATTTTTTGAAGAATTTTCATTATATATGGGAAAAAATGAGCTTCTTCGTTTCAGTTTCCCTTATAGTATAATTCATAATATTCTGTGCTTCTATTTTTTTTAATATTTGAATTTATTTGATTTTCCTGGACCATTAGCAGGAAGTTCCAGTGGAGGAAGAGGTGAGCCAAGGTATCATTCTAAAACTCACAACTCAAGGGCTCCCTTTTCTGTTATTAGAGTAAAGTTTCTCAACCTTGGAACTATTTTTTTTTTTTTTTAGGTTTATTTATTTATTTTGAGAGAGACAGAGACAGCATAAGCAGGGTAGGGGCAGAGAGAGGGAGGAGCGAGAGAGAATCCCAAGTAGGTTCTGTGCTGCCAGCACAGAGCCTGGTGGGGGGCTCAAACCATGAAGCCATGAGATCATGACCTGAGCTGAAACCAAAAGTCAGACCCTTAACCAATAGAGCCACCCAGATGCCCCCACCTTTTTAAAAAAGTTTATTAATTTTTTCTGAGAGAGAAAGATACAGCATGAGTTGGGGAGGGGCAGAGAGAGAGAGACAGAAAGAGAGAGAGAGAGAGAGAGAGAGAGAGAATCCTAAGACAGGCTCGGGACTGTCAATGTGGAGCCCTGACGCGGTGCTCAAACTCACGAACGTTGAGTTTATGACCTGAGCCGAAACCAAGAGATGGATGCCTAACTGACTGAATTCTCCAAGCACCCCAACCTTGGAACTATTGACATTTGGGGCTGTCCTGTGCATGGCAGGATGTTCTCCAGTGTGACAACCAGAAAGGCTCCTGATATTGTCCAAGTTACCCTGGGTTGAAAATCACTGTGCTAGATTGAAAGACTTTCTTTTTCATCTGTGTAATCACACTTCCTCTGACAGCCAGCGTCCCATCTGGTTTAGGAGGGCTTTTGCCACCAGTCCACGGTTTTCTCAATCTCCCTTCTCCCCATCCAGAGGCCTCCTTTTGACTGTCATTAAGAGGTAGCACTGCCTTCTGAGAATGCGCACACTCTCAATCTGTATTTTGCTAGATCTTTGAAAGGTCTGCCACCTATAGGCTCCCTTGGCTAGAGTCCTTACCTTTTTATTTTCTCTGCCTCTCGCCCCATTCTTAGGCTGAAGGTGAGCCTAATTCATCCTTGAGCCCTGTTTAATCTCTACACTGATCTGTGCAGCTCCCTCTCATGACAATGTTGTGGATATTTTCTAGAGATTTCTGGAATCTACCACTACTAGCTTCCTAGTGCTCCGTTCTTTAGCCTTGCAGTTTTCCTGTGTCTCCTGTGGCACACTTCTTACACATAATCTGTGGTTTGGGGGGTTTCCACATTTTGTATTTTTATAGAAAATGCATTATGTGGGAATGTTTTGGTTTCTTTTCCCCAATTTTTCTCCGTTATTTCTCTGTATAGGTTTTGGGGAAAGTGGGAAGTCTCAGAACTAAATTGCCCGTGTTATTAGTAGAACCAGAAGTCCTGAAAATGTATTTTAACTATTTTTTTTTTATAGAACATTTTTTTTTTGTGGTGGATATAGTGGATTGGCACTTAGCCACCCATTTGACCTTCTACTGTACAAGAGTAATTAGGAGTCTGGCTTGAGGTGCTGGCTATCAGAAATAGTAATGCAGGGCTTTGAAGGCCATACATACAGAGGCCATGTGCCTGCTGCTTTTCTGCTAAGCAAAGGTCCTTGAGACCTTGGGAGTTTTCTTCATCAGGGATCAGTATCCAGTCACATCCTTGGCTAGTGGCAAGATGCAGTTATGGCAGTAACAGTGTCAAACCTCATCCCTGGGTCTTAGCTAAGGCAATCTGCTTTCTAAAATATTTTTATTTTTAATTGTTATAATATATACGTAACAAAATTTACCATCTTAACAATTTCTAGGCATACACTTCAGTAGTAATAAACATATTGAAATTGTCATATAACCAATCTCTAGAACTTTTTCGTCTTGCAAATCTGAAACTCTACACTCATTAAATAACAATGCTATACTTCTCCTGCCCCAGAGCCCCTACCGACCACCCATTCCATTTTCTGTTTCTATGACTTGAATTATTCTGGATAGCTCTCACAGATTTATACAGTATTTGTCTTTTCCTGACGGGTTTATTTCACTTAGAGTGATGTCCTCAGGATTCATCTGTGTAGCATTGTCAGAATTCCCTTCCTTTTTAATGCTGACTAATATTCCATTGTATGTATATGCCACATTTTCTTTAACCATTCATCTGTTGATGGGCATTTGGGTTGCTTCTATCTCTTGCCTATTGTGAATAGTGCTGCCCTGAACCTGGAGCAGGCGGTGTGCTTTTGATGGTGTGCTTTTGATGTCAACAGTTCTGCTAACAGCCCCTGATTCCAGTCTAGCCGATGATGAGAGGAGAGGTGGAAGGCCAAATCAACAGGATTGCTCTCAAGAGTGTTTATTTATCAGGCCCTTCCTAAGTTTCATTTTAGATTTTTAAACAACTAAAGCCCTTTCTCTTTGTGAGTGCTAGAGTAGTTTTAATTTCCTGCAATTGGACCTCGTCTTTTTCAGTTGTTAGTTTCAAAATAGTTGCAGGCCACTCCACCTCAAATATGGGAAACTAAGTGTGGTTATCTGACATATTTGGGTTTGGTTACACACAATCCAGTTATCAATGGAAAATGGGAAGTGGCGATTGAAAAATAGTTATTTAAATTATCCCCTGGAATAAAGGCTCTTGAAGATAAGGCTGGGGTGAGCTGGGGGCTGCTATGATGGCCCATTACATAGAGAGTAGAAGGACTTGAAGGCAACGTGGTTTCTTCTGATTTCTACAGAGATTTATCGAAAGAAGTGAAAAGCTCAGGGTTTTAAATGCTTGTTAATTGGAGGGCAGAAAACCAGGGAACTTCTACGAGTGATTTTAAAAATGCATCATCTCTTGGCATTTCAGAGCTGGTGTAACTGTAAATCAGATACAAAGTCCAACCTTACAAGGTAGTCAAATTCATAGGCTTTCTTGGTCTATTATATGAAATTTGAAATATTGATTGAGGGGAGGTGAAAATTGGGGGGATTTAGATTAATCATAACACCGAGAGCCCAAGCTTCACTGCACCGTGCTTGTCAAAAGAAGAGGTGACTCCCCTTTTTTCCCCTAAGGATGAAAATATTACTATTGAAATGGGCTTATGG